>NW_020950792.1:16987139-17013568 GCF_900497805.2 Vombatus ursinus
CCTTCCTTCCTTCCTTCCTTCCTTCCTTCCTTCCTTCCTTCCTTCCTCACTTCCTACTTTCCTTCCTTCTTTCTTTTTCTTTCATCTTCCTTCCTTCTTTCCTTTCTTTTTTTTAACAACTTTGACAATCTGATGGGTATGAGGCAGAACCTTAGATTTGCTTTAATTTACATTTCTCAAATTATTAGTTATTTAAAGCTTTTTTCATATGGATACTGATAGCTCATACTTCTTCTTCTGAAAGCTGCCTATTCATATCCTTTGACCCTCATATATATTTAATTTGGGTAGGTGAAAGATAGACATTACAGTTCAGGAATGAAGACATTTGTACAAAACCACGTCTAGAGTCTATAAGTTATAGCTGAGCCCAACTTATAGGGAAGTTCTATTAGTGCTTTTAATAATTAAATGGCTCAGTTGGAATACAAAATAGACCTTCTACAATAGGGCAGTTTCATGTCATTGTGCATCACCAAGGTGCCAGACTATTCTATGCCCTTGTCTGCATTAACAGTTTATTACAATGTTTTATTTCCCCTGATTGTCTATTTCCTTCCCTAGGCCTCAGTTTTGTTTTGTTTTGTTTTGTTTTTCCAATTTGGAAAATGAGCAAAGACATTAAATCTCAAGCTTATTAAAATATGTCTAATATGCTATTACCATAAAGGAAACAAAAGTTTGGACTAACTGAGTTTTAAGGTCCCTTCATGCTCTAATATTCTACAAATCTCTGAGTAGTGAAGCTGAGTATCAAGGGCTGAATGAGCATATATATTTTGTTTGGCAACATCAGCTACCTTGATCTTATCCCTGAGTAAAGCTACTCTAGAAATGCAAAATGTGCTTGTTGCATTGATCCAAGTTTAAAAAGCTTAGATTCATGGCAAATATATCTTGCTGAAATCCCAAAAGCTTGACATCCATGGACTTATTTTCTACTTAAACCTTTACATAGACTATTTATGAGAGCATTTTCCTTAGTTACTTGAATATTTAAGCTCTCTATTAGAAACTTCTGAAATAACCATAAGCTATAGAGAGGAGAACAGAAGAGCATTATTTTACTGATCCAGTCAACAACTTTTCTACCCAATTTCAGACAGTTATTTGAATCTAGATATGGCACCAATGGCACCAACTTTCCAAAAATTATTTATTTTTGTTCTCAATCCATTCATATTAGTCTGGATAAAATTTTAGTCTATTTTCCCTTTAATTTCTTATTGATATTCAACAATTCTAGGTGATTTTGTAAGGAGTTTATGTGTTCTTTACTAGCTATAAAACATTTTTCTTTTTGCCCTGTGAACTCTGGAACTTGTCAACCACTTTTCTAGGTGTGTTATACAATATACAACTCTGTAATTGTATGTGGATTTTTATCAACTTGCACATGTTAGTCTGGATCCAGTACTTTCATAACGTCCTAAAATGTGGTATCTAGATTTTTTAAACCATGTCTGTTTGTTGCCATTATTAGTTTTGTTGTTGTTGTTGTTGTTGTTTTAGCTAAGAAATGGATGGTCCTTAGATTATCTTTCTGATCCATTTTAGATTATTTCTCATATTTTCTTATAATTCTGCTGTCCTTTGAATTTGCTCTAATATTTTATCATTGAATTTCAAGTTTTCTTTTTCCAGTTGCTTATTTCTTTTCTAAGTTTATCTAGCATATATTCTAAGACAAAGCATTTCCTTATGAGTTTTTCACTAAGAGCTCTAATTCCATTCCTTGTCTCTTCTTTTATATCTTTTATTTAGACCTCCTACTCACTCTTGGGGTTTTTAATGACTATTATTTTCTCCTTTTTAGAACATCTATGTGTAGCTATTACTGCATTATTCCTTTTCTGTTATTTTATTCTGCAGAATTTGTTAATTGGAATATACATTTTGTTTGTTTGTTCATCCCTTTAATCTCCCTGCTGTTCTTGTTCTCTTTTCCCTCTCCAGTCTTTAGGATATTTCTTCTTTCTGCTATGAGTTTTTGGCTGGTTTTGTTGTTGCTGTTGTCATTTATTTGGCATATTTTAGGTGTTAAGAAGTAATAGGTAGTTGGGTATATATACAACCTTTCATATGACAGAAGTTTTAGTATAACATTAATGTGTTATTTTAGGATTAATTAACAGTTTTTATGTTCTGTGAACATGATATCCTTTTGAATATCAAATAAGTTTTTACTCTTTCAATTAAAAGTAATGTGATTCTTCTTGATTTAAATTCTGAGGACCAATGTATAATAAATATCTTAAGAACTGAATACTTCAGCTAAAGTTCCATAGTGTTGACTCTGTTGTGTTCATAATATATGAGATAAGGGTACAGGCTTCATGGCACTATGCTTACTTGCTTTTCTAGTCTTATGAGAGTGTTTAGGAAATTTAAATCAAAACATATCACCTTTGAGAAACAGTAGCAAGTATTTTAGATTAGAATTTTTTGATGTTGCCAATATTATTTTCATTGTTTCAGTTGTTAATGAAATAGTTCGTTATCAACACTAATTGAATTTAAAAATGCTCATCATCATCCTGCTTAATGTCATCTTTAACAAAAACACAGTCACACTCTGAAGCAAGCCCTAAAATAGTTCATTTATTTCTTAATTGCAATATGTAATTCTTGCTAATTATAATTTCTGCTGTTTAGATGGTTGGATCCAAATATTTCTGCACAAATATGTTATATGTATTTTAATGGTACATGATAGCTTTTTTTCATTATAATAGAGTGGGAAAAGCATTGAACTTGAATTTGGAAAACTTGGGTTTGGTTCCTTAATCATCACATGCTGAATTTCTCTGAGACCATAAATCATACTTACCTCACAAAATTGTTGTTAGGATCAGATGAGATGATATATGTAATGTGTACTGTAACCACAAAGTCTTATATATTTTACTACCAAGAAATGCTTTTGGGTAGTGGCCTGATCATGATCAATACTAAGAACCAGATACTCCCAAGCTGATCATAGATATTACATGTTTCATCCAACATCAGAGAGAGTCACGGAGAAATAGCAATGTCTCTATAATTGTCAGAGAGCTAGATGCCTATGTGCCCTAGCTCTGTTCCTTCTTGTTGTCAGTACTTTTTCCAATTAATCCATGTGTTTAGCTTATGTAAATTATCCAGTTAAACTTTTGGTTCAGCCTAAATACATTGAGAAACTCTGATCTTTTCCTTTTACCCTATTTCAGTTAAACCAATAATGTGAACATGACATAAAGGCATGATGATAGAAGTGTAGCTTAACTCTTTATAATTCTTTCATCATGACCAATGAAGGAGAAAGGATAATATGAAACATATTAAAATTAACCACTGTGTAAGCTTCATGCAGCTAGGTGGCACAGTGGATAGAGTGCCAGGCTTGGAGTCAGGAAGACTTATCTTCTTGAGTTCTAATCTGGTCTCAGATGCTTACTAGTGGTGTGACCCTGGAGAAGCCATTTAACCCTGTTTGCCTCAATTTCCTCATCTGTAAAATAAACTAGAGAGGGAAATGGCAAACCATTCTAGCATCTTTGCCAAGAAAACTCCAAATGAGATTTATGAAGAGTCAGACATGACTGAAAAAATTGAACAACAACAAGGTTTCATGTACTTAGCTTCTCTTCAACCTAGGGAAAAATAAAATAGCCAAACTCAAAACTTTAAGGAAAAAAAACATTTTGGGTGCTTGGATTTAATCCACAACATTTCTCAGCTTCAGTGGTTGAAGAAATGTTAGTCATTTGCAGAGTTCCTGCTGATCAGGTATCAGTCCCAGTTGGTTATCCATAATGACACTCCTCTACTCACTCTTTTCTTTTATATCAATTAGTATGATGGATTCCAGTTCCCATAGCCCAGGTCTCCAAGTCATATCCACTGGCTAGGGTAAATAACAACAATAACATACACATACACACAAAGGCTTCCTGTTGCCATCAAATCATATTGCCCTCTTTCTTTGCTTCCTCTTTTTCAATATTTGTAAATCGGCTTTATACATATCAGTTCTTTTTCATGCTCTTTGTCTCTTCTGATCTGTTTCCTAGATGAGGGAATGTTGGGAATATGCTCACTTTCAGAAAATGCTTCCCTACTATATATTCTTCCTTATTGAAGTAGTAATGAAATGGTTACATTTAAATGTTAGCAATTATGTTCATCATTATTAATATACTATTCCTAGTAATACTAAATGTGATAGGTGATATGGATTCTAATCATAATTATTCTATATATATACATATATAATTTTATATTTATGTTATATGTAATATAGTATTACCTTTATACTGTTACCAAAGCTGTATCTATCTACACTTAACTCATTTCTCTGATTTCTATTATCTACAGAGAAGCAATTAGTCACCTAATTAAGGAATTAATTAAATAACCAGCTAGGTAATTTAGTACTTTTGGTCATGAAATAGTAGGCTTTCGAAATAGCCAGTTATCTTTCACTGATTACTACTAATACAAACTTCTGAATTTGTAGATAACATTTCTAGTGCATTCTGCATAGATCTAGAGATATCATCTTGACACGCTCAAAAATTACCAAAATAGAAAAAAAAAATCTCACTTAATTCCAAGTTTTCATCCATACATCTAGTATCTTCTTTTCTAATTCATGACTGAGTATTCTTATTCATAAGACATACAACTAATTAAAAAAATATTCATGTGATTTACTCAGATCCTATACCTTTTGCCCACTGCCTATTAAGGGTCTTGTGCAGAAATTTCATGGAAGACATTGTGGGTTCAATACCTGCCAAGCTACCTTTGGCAAGTACTAAGAGAAATAGGAATTAAGAGAGTTTCAGAGGTTGTCATTGCATCATTCAATCACAACAAAGCTTGAGGGTTTCGGGGCAGTGGCCAATTTTATCCAGCCCCTTTGATTTCCCTGCTTGGCTCTGAATGGTTGCCAGCCTTGGAGAACTTTGTGGCCAACACAATTCTCCAGGTTCAAATCAGTTTTTCTTTTGCTCCTGCCCTCTTAGTTTATTATAGGTGATGGTTGCTGAGAGGCTAAAACTTCATGGTTTCCTTGCCTTAGTAGGGTTCCCAGTCTCTTAGAAACTTCTTTTGCCCTGGTTTTATGGAAGAAAAAGCATTAACTCATTGACTAGGGTATATAGCCAATACCCCACAAGTCACTGAAAGGAATTGCATACAATAGTGGACAAGGGCACCTTTCTCCTAACAAAGCCTTCAAGTGTAGCCCATGTTTGCATGCTCATGTGCAAATTTTCCCACCACCTTCTGACTCCTGGTGAGGACTCATCCTTGTTTAGACCTTATGCTCAGTGGAGGAATGGAATTGTCAACATAAATATTACTATTTGTGTGTGTGTGTGTGTGTGTGTGTGTAAATTGGGGTTAAGTAACTCGCCCAGGACCACACAGCTAGTAAGTGTTAAGTGTCTGAGACTGGATTTGAACTCAGGTCCTCCTAACTTCAGGGCCAGTGCTCTATCCACTGTGCCACCTAGCTACCCATATATTACTATTTCTGTAAGAATTTCAGAATGGAAATGACTATAAAGAGGGGGGATAATATATCACATGTTAGACGCCATGAAACCAGACTTGCCCTCCAACCAGAGTCAATACCAGTCTCTAAAACTCTCTTATCTCCTGTTTATCTAAATATTTGCTGAAAGTAGCTTGGCAGGTTTTGAAACTCCAATGGCTTTCATTAAATTTTTACTCATGAATTTGAATAGGCATTGGTCAAAAGGTAGAGGATCAGAGTAAATCACATCACCATTAAGAAAAATAAAAGATATACTGATATATAAGCAATGCTGTCATTGAAATTATTGCTTCCTAACCATTATTCCTGAATCCCCTTTTCCCCTCTCTAATAAATATGCTTCTGACCATGTAATTCCCTTGATCAAGAATTTTTAGTAGTTCATTATTGCCCCTATGATAAAAATAAAATTCCCCTGTCTGACATTTAAACCCTTCATAGTCTAACTCAAAAATGTCTTTCCAGATTGATCTCATATTACTTTGGCTTATATTTCAATCAAAATAGCCTGCTTATTTTTCTCCCTGGACAACATTCCATCTCTGAAAAAAAAACAAACAAAACAAGCATATTCTGTCTCCTATTCCTTTTTGTTTTCTTTTCTCTACTTCACATATTTCTTAACTTCATTAAAAACATAGCTCAGGTGCCATCTCCCACAGGACAACTTTCTTGACTTTCTCTACTTGCAATTATTAGTGCTTCTCCCTACTCCCTAAAATTATTTGTATTGACTACATGTTTTGTATAAGTATGTGTGTATGTGTGGTACCTTCCAATAAAAATAATAATATCTAAGCATTTATATAGTGCTTTTTAAGTTTTGCAAAGCACTTTGAACATGTTCTTATTAGATCCCTGGGAGATAGACACTATTAAAACCCACTTCTACTTTGAAGTTGAAAACAAAAAAGGAATTAGTATTAGGTACACTAAAGAAGAAAGCATAAAAGATAAAATTTATATCAAAATTAAGGAATATTAAGATTACTAGATAGTGCATGATTATTAGCTATTTTGGATCTCCATTTAGAATAAAACAATAGACCTCAGCAGAAGCAAGATGCTTAATTACAAGAACAAAGATCCTTATCAGAAAACCTAACAAGGGAAATATCCATATGAACAAAATAGATTAGATAAGGCCTGCCACAAGAGATAGGGATGTGTAGGATGAACTCCTTTTGTGCTTATTATCTCAGTGATTAACTTCTCAAGTCTGTCCTATGAAAGGTTGTGAAGGCTTGGAGATTTGAGAGACATAGTGTAGAGGGTTGGACTTACAGTCAGGAGGCTTGTTGAATCTTCTCACAAACATTTCCTAATTACATGTTCATGAGACAATCACACTCTTAGACTCTTAGTTATTTTGTTTTTGTTTTTGTTTTTGTTTTTTTTTTCAATTTAACAAGCATTTATTGAATGCCTACATTCCATGCTCAGTCATTGATAGTTAGAAGAGACTAATAAGCAACCTCTTCCCCCCTTTACAGATGAAGAAACTGAGTCCCAGAAATTAAGTGACCTGCCCAAGGTCACAGTTAGTGAGAGAAGTAGGATTCAAAACCAGGTCTCATAAGTCTTAGCCCTTGTAGTATTTCTAATGCAGCCCACTGCCCCTCCCCCCAGTAGAGATGTATTGCAGGCAGTGCTTGATTAGGGTAGAAGGCTCTGTAGAGGCAACAACTAGACAGGTTTGCCACAGCTTTCTGTATAGTGAGCTACTTGAGTTCACTCCTCCCAATACAAACCAACAATCTTGGGGGAGGGGGTTTAGGAACAAAAATGGGCACGGCTGCCTCAAGTTTCTTGATAATAGTAGTTAGTATCAGGAAAGCAGACAGGAGATAGAGGTAGGGAAGTCTTTAGCTTACAAAGCCACTTTCTTCCACTACCAACCCCACCTTTGAAAGATGTGATTTTAAGGCCCCTCAGCATCCTGGTCATCTTCCCTCAAACCTGAGCCAACTTAGCTACATCTTAACAGGGGTGCTTAGCACTAAAGACAACACTGAAGTTGTGTGTCTTCTCCGCTGCCCCCCCCATTCACTGAAGGCAGGGATTTTTATATTTGCCTAATACACAATAGACACTTAAGTCAATGTAATTAGCAAAAAAATGTTTTGTTTTGTTTTAGGCTACCATGTTACACTGTTTACTTAAGGTGAGTTCAGAGGTACCTAAAAATTCCCATATTTTAGTGAACAATATGTGACTTTAAACCAAGACTGAATTCATTTTAATGTTAGCTGTCTTCATAACACTTAATTCAGGAGGATTGATCTGAGGGTAGTGCTTACATTACAAGGTAAATGAGGCCCCACACTATCAATGGCTCTCAAATCTAGAGCTGGGGAGAAGAAAGGGCAGCTAAGAAAAGTGATGTTTAATAATAAATTTGAAATATTAGGCAGAATGATGCCAGTGAAAAATTAGAAACCCCAGAACTTTTTGCTGAAATTTTTAAGAAACAGGCAGCTATTTTAGCCTGAGCTGGGGTGGGGGGGTGGCATTGCCAAATACCATTGAGCAGATGGTTTCAAAACCAAGCTTTTTTATAAGGACTCACCCTGCTCTACTCTTAGCCTGTAGGAGCTTATGCCACACAAGAAATGGGCCATACTCCCAACAGCTTAGCTCAGGATGTTTATTATACATCAGCCAAGGCATAGGGAACTAAGAAGGGTTGGGGGAGGACAAGCTATCAGCCCTCTCCCAAGTCACTGCCATGAATCAAGGTTTAGGATGTTGAAGGAATCAGAAATCTCAAAACTGCCTAAAAGCAGCTAGGAAGAGAACACTCTCTCCCCTCCCCAAATCTGTGTATATATTTGTTAGGGGATCAGAACTGAAAGAGAAAAGGCAGGGTTTCCTTAGTCACAGGAAAAGGAGGAGTGCGTAAGAAACAGTAGCACTGTGGAACATTCAGGATAACATTTGGCTTCTCAGATTGGACCAGGAATAGAGGTATCTTATTAATTTAGGAGAGCAGAACTTAGAGTTCACACCCCCTCTCCTCAGAGGATACAACAAAATACATGTGTACCTAGCGGAAAGGGCACATGGCTGGTAAAGACTAGGGAAAAAAAAAAAACTCTTCTCATCAGGATATGTGAAGTGTGTCTTCTCTAGTTCCTATTCTGACCAATGTTTCTGCCCTGAGGGATAAGATACCCAAGGATGAGAGTTCAGAGCCAAGGATCTCCCCTAGTCCCATGCTCAGAGCTGGTAGGGCACTCAGACTCAAAAGGGAATAGGGAACAAGGCACATAGACCCTGGGAGTCAGAGGAGGAAGCATCACTACAGGCATACACAACACATACACTCAATATTATGGGTAGGTGGGTGAGGGGGGACAAGGGAACATGGTCCTTAAAGACCTTAAGCAGTTAAACATAGGTCCTTTTACTAGCAGCAGAGACTGGGGGTGGGGTAAAAGACTCAATGAGAGCAATTTGAATAATAGGTTCCATTCCCAGAAAAAATAGCCTCAATGGCTCCAGAGGGACCCATGCTGGTGTGCAGTGGTCTTGGAGTAAGAGCTGGGAAGGAAGTGGAATGGGGGCAAAAGACAAATGGGACAGGCAGGCAGTTTCTCCACAGAATTCTATTCCTCCTGGACCCCAATGGCTCTGCTGACTTCAGGTGTTCACTTGTGGCTGGGGATGAGAAAGGAAGGGTGAAGAATTTCACATGATCAGACACTGCTCTCCACTGGAACTTGAAAGGCCCAACAGATTCAAGGTACCTAGGTCAAAGTTGAAGCCAGGGAGCATTTTCCCTGCAAGCTCCTTTGGGGTATGGCCCAAATTCTGAAGTTGCTGCATGAGATCTAGCACCATCTCGAAGCTGGCCTTCTGTGTGGCCTCACTGTCTGCAGCTGTCTCTTTTTCAAACTGTTCATAAATCTTGCCCATTACATTGTGCTGCTCCTGATACTTCTCAGATTGTTCTGGGGGCAGTGCTTCATGGTAGTTCTGCCACCACGTTGGGTATATCTGTGATTTCTTTTAGTGATGGATATAGTACATGCTTAGATAATAGGTTCTGCATAATGCTATATGCATAATGGGGAGTATATTGCCTTCTCCTTCCTCTTTTTTTATTCCTAGTCCCTCCATGGCCTTGCCAGAGTTGTGAAGGTCAGTGGCACTCTTTGCTAGTCCACTGAGTGTGTCCTTCAGGCAGGAAGCAAATTCTTGTTGGGATGTTGTATCACTGCCCACTCTCCCTACTTCCTCAGAGAGCTCTACCAGGTGGGGCTCCTCTTCAGTCAGTTCCTTCATAGCCTTCTCAAACTCTGCAGTGGCTAGGCATGCTAACTCGGGGTCAAACAGTTTTTGGAAGAACTCTTTGGAAGCAAAGAGAGCATCTTTAGCTGTGTCTGCAGGTGATCTCTTCTGGGAATCTGAAGCATAAGGGGCTATGGTGACAGGAGGGAGTGCTTGGGAGGGTTTGGCTTTATCAAAATCATCAAGGGCACTTTCCAAAAGCTCATTCATCTCCAGGTCCATGCTGGATATGCTCTCTTCCACTGGGGCCATCCTGCTAGCCTTAGTTTTCCCAGTCATCTACCACTTAGGGTACTTTTAAGGAACATGTTTCATAAATATCACTATACTATGTGAATCATTTAAAAATATTATTATACTCATGTCAACTTACACTGATGTGAGTCCAGTAATTATAACTCTGATTACAATATATTGTATTTCTTATTAACTTTATATCTATTGTGATGAATCTAATAAGAGAAAGCAGTTTGGTATAATAGATAGGGAGCTGCCCTAGAGTCAAGAAGACCTGGGTGAAAGTCCCATCTCTAACACACCATACCTCTATGCCCCTGAACTTGTCACTAAACGGAAGCATATAAGTAGTTTAGCAAATAGAGCAGGACTGCACAACCTACTGCCCATGGGTCACTTGTGGCTTGCCAAAGGATTTTGGGTGGCTGTCACAAACAGGCACCAAAATCCTTTGGCAGGCCCATGGGTTATGTGCTGTGTAGGTCTGGGATAGAACAATAGACTTTAAATCAGGAAATCCTTAGGTCAAATCCTGCCTCGGTCACTTATTAGTTATCATACTATAGGAAATAAATATCTTAATCAGTACGGAAAATACTTAATGGAAACTTATGTTCACCAAGTTAATATATGAAATAGAAACTGAATCATAACTTAATTAATTGACATTAGATTTATTGATTTTTGTGACTTGACCCTGGGCAAATCAGTTAACTTCTGTCTGCCTCTGTGTCTTCATTTATAAAATCAGGATAATAATAGCATCAACCTTCCAAGGTTTTTATGATAAAATGAGATAATATTTGTAAAGTGCTTTCCAAACTAAAAAGTGTGATATGAATGCTAGCATTATGACTTTTATTAAGCTTTTCAGTGTGGCAGAAAATTCTGTAAAACTGTAAGTTGCAGAAAAAATAACAATACCTCACCAGAAGGTCCCTACAATAAAGACATGACAAGTTTAATAAAAGGAAAAAAAACTCAAAATTAATCTTGCTGATAATAAATATACACCTGTTCATGTAAAGTTTTAAAATTATATTTGACTTCACACTTTATAAAGAGACTTTTTGTGGTAACAAAGAACTAGAAACTGCAGAAATGTCTGTCAATTGGGGAATGTCTAAACAAATTGTGGGATATAATTATGATAGAATATTGCTGTACTATGAGAAATGATGAGTTTGATGATCTTCAGAAAACATAGATAGACTTGTATAAAATAATTAAAAGTGAAATTAGTAAAACCATGAGGATGTATGAAAAAAATAGCAAAATTATTTTAAGAACAACTTTGAGTGACTAAGCCATTTTGACTATTATAAATACCCAAACTAACCATAAAGGACCTGTGAACGAAGATACTACTTGTATCCAGAGAAAGAACTGTCAAATGGAAGTGAGTATAGAATGATTATATATAAATGTATACATATTTGTGTATAATGGAATAATAATTTGGGCATAACAAATTTGCCATTTCATGTGCAATCATCTTTTTTTTTGTTTTTTTTTCTCTATTCTACTATGTATGGAAATGTTTGTTTTATGTCTTAAGTTCAGAATAAAATGTTTTAAAAAATAAATGAAAAACAAAGAGACCTCACCTGAAACGCAGTATGGTGGAGAGAGACTCATTATCAGAGTCAGAAGACCTGACTTGAGGTCAGAAGAACAGTATGTTAGAGAAGTGTCACCTATGTGACAGGTCACTTAAGTCTCTGTGCCCTAGGTATTTCACTTAGTAATAGTACAGTTAACACTGTGCATTGATATAGGAATTTCCCTCATGGGGGAGGTCCATACCCCAAACAAAGAAATCAAAGGTCCAGACGTCATAAACTGCTCATAGGGAGTTTCCTTATTCCTTTTCTGACAATGAATTTTGTCTTTTTCCTAAAAAGGAATTATTTGTTTGGTTGTTTGTTGGTTGGCTGGTTGGTTGGTGAGCATACCTGCATGGGTACACAGGCTCCATCATAGAAATAGTTAAAAAAAATCATTAAAGCCAGTAAGTACTCAAGGGTGAACATTTGTCAGTCACTATATGGTATGCACCTGTGAGTGAGTTATTGCTTATTTATTCACAGCAGCCTGAGGAAGAATCTTCTCCTTGAATTATGGCTACACAACCTCTAAAAATTCTAATTATTTTTGCTATTTGTTCAACCTAAGGTGGAAAAGGGCAGGCAGTTGTGAGGAGGAGGGGGTGAGGAACTCAAGGCTGCTGACAAAGATCTCCTCTGCATCTTACTTTGACATAAAAGATGAAAGATGATTTTTGTCTATGAAATTCCCAAAAAAAACTTCATGTCAATTAGTCTTAATTTTAAAAATATTCAATAAATCTAATATCAATTAAGCTATGATGCAGTTTGTATTTCATACATTAACTGGATAGAAATAAAATAACTTTCCACTAAGCATTTGCTGGATTGAATAAGATAATTATTTCCTATGGTATAGCTGCTTAGTAATGCACAACCACAGTGGTTCTGATTGGTATTGAACATACATCTCAGTATGATTTACTATACCCTTTCATTGGCAATGAATTGTGGCAACCCATAGAGTGCTCTATATTGCCTAGTTTACTTCAAGGACTTTATGTCATAATGTGCTAAATAATAAGCCAGTGAGGACGTGCCAAAGTGTGTAGGGAATGACATGAAGTTTTTGAAAAACTTTAGCCCCAGTTTGCACCAGTCAAATGAGGACTAAAATTATCATTAATTAATGATTTGGGGAAGAATACCTTAATAAAACTATATACATCTATATATGCATGTATATTTGTGTACAAATATATAAATATACATGAGCAACTAGGTGGTGCAATAAATAGAGTGCTGGGGGTCAAGTCAGGAAGACTCATCTTCCTGAGTTCAAATCTAGAATCAAATATTTACTAGCTGTGTGAACCTAGGCAAGTCACTTAATCCTGTTTTCCTTAGTTCCTCCTCTGTAAAATGAGTTGGAGAAGGAAGGGGCAAACTACTCAAGCATCTACCAAGAAAACCCCAAATGGGGTCAGGAAGAGTTGAACATGACTGAAACTACTGAACAACAATAACAACAATATAAATACATACACATATACGTGTGTGTATGTGTGGTTAGATAGATACATAGATGTTTATGTATGTATGCAGATACTCCAAATTATTTTTATTTATTGTTCAGTGGCAAATAAATCTACCACATCAGGAGTGGAATCTAACTAGCATGGTCTGGTAAAACACAGTTTTCAATAGGCATTAGAAAGCAGGGAAATTAATTCAAATCAAGTCAGTTCAACACGATTCATTTCAACTCAATAATCACTAATTAAGATAACTATTATCTGAAAAACACTATACTAAATGTTAGGAATCTAAAGATTAAAAAAAACAGCATGTTTTCTGTCCCAACAATTTTAAGTCTTAGAATAAGATAAAAACTACTTAGAAGTTATTTTTATTTGTTCATTTTGCCTTGTTTAGTTTTTAACTCACAAATAAGTATTTATCTTTCAGAGATTCACAAGGGACTAGAAGGAATTTGTCCATAGGAAAAAAAAAAGAAATAAATAGATGTGTAGCATGCATTAACTGAATGAAAAGGTATATTTCTGAAGACTTTCCTGAAATATACTATATGTGTGTGTATGTATATATGTATATATATGCATATATGTATATATGTGTATGTGTATATGTATATATGTATATATGTATATATGAACTGAAAATGTGTGACTCACTGGTGAAAAGTTCACCTCTGCAAAGAAACTTTACATTAAAACCCTAATGGAGAGAATAGGTTCTGGCTGAGTATGACAGAAACAAAAGTAACAAGAAGAAAAAGATGAGCAAGTTGTGTCCTTTGGATGTATTTTTCAATGTTATATGACTCTCAAGGAATTGAGCAAGTTTTGGTGTAGTCATGATCTTCCTTACACTGAATAATAAGTAAAGCAATATTTGATGCTTACATCATAAAACTCCAAGCGCCATGGCTGCCGGAGTTGGACCAGTATTTGTAATCTAATAGGAAGGATAATATACAAATAAATATGCTACAATTTATAATTGAATGGGGAAAAGGGCTGCTTTAGACAAAGTGATATAATGGATTAGAAGACAGGAGATTCACTTTCAGATAGAACTTTCAAATTATTAGCAATGTGAATGTGTTGGAGTGGACAAATAAAAACTACACTGTTTAGAATGAATCAACAAAATTTAGAAACTAATTGGATAGGGACAGTGAAGGAGAAAGGGATCAAGAGTAAATAGTGGTACATCCCAATGCCTGATTATAAATAGGGTAAGGGGTTAAAATCACTGCAAAAATGATACATTGAGTGAATGGAGAAGAATGGTCACGGCAAAAGGAAGAGCAGACTCAGGAAGAGTGAAACAAAGAATGAGGCAGAAGGAGAAGAGAACTTGATCTAATCCATGTTATGTAAGTGAAAGCTTTGGAATTTAAATTAAATATGAAGAACCATTTCCTAATTGTGATGATTATTAGTCATGGAAATGCTATGGGATTTTTTAGAAGTTTTCAATAAAATTTAAATATGTATATCAAACTAAGTGCAAAATGACAAAGTATAAGTTTTCCTAGGAAAAGTAAAGTAATAAAAGCTGGACTATATTGCACTCCTATCAGTGTGTTATAATGGAAAGAATATATAATGGAAAGAATCTTTCTGGAGAAAGAGGATCTGCTTTCTAATCCCCACCTTTGCTATGTATAACCTTGGATAAATCACTTAACTTACTTTACTCCCAGTTTCCTCAAGTGGAAATAAGGAGGTAGGATTAGGTGACCTGTGAAATCTCTATCTGATATAAATGTCTTATCCTACAAACACTCTTTTCCATATCATTCATCCATTTGGGAACTTCCTTCCTCAAAGTATCCTATGTCCTAATTCTGCCCAATGCCTTTATGGCCTAAGAATAGTGAACCTTCTTATTTATAGCAGAGTGACAGGAGATCATTGTTGACATCAATAGCTTTTGGAATTCCTCATCAGGCTCCAAAATAACAGCAACTAATTGTGACTACAAGTAAGTCCAGTCCTTAAAAAATGAGTACTGAGCAATATGGAAGGAAGAAGGAATATTTCATCTGGCTTTTCAGGAAAGACTGGATAGTGCTTGCATATTGTATGTATTTAGTAAATGTTAATCGATTGATTGATTATTTTAACTTTACACAGCTCTTTTGAGAAACAAGAGACTTAGGTTCTTATTTCGGTTGTGCTATTATTTAACTTCATGGGCCTGGGTAAATTACATGACCACCCTGGGTTTTAATGTCTTCATTCATAAAATTCAAAAAAAAAAAGTAGATGCTTCAAGAGATCAGTGATGTGAGTAATCATTTCTTGCACAAGTACAGACTGAAATCCATTATTCTCTTTTTATGTTATATATTTCTTGGTTTTGTCTTCCTATAAAAACTTTGGAGTGTAGCTCAGAAGTGTCAAACTACTGGACTGTAGGGCATGGGCACTAGGGCCTGGAGTGGAGCCCAAACCAGATAAAAATGTAACTGGGAATGTTTAACAAAATAAAAGAAAATACAATGAAACATATATATATATATATACATACATACATATATATACATTATATATGCATGCATACATATATACACACATATTATATATAAAATGCTAATTTGTGGTTTTCTGCATCAATGTGCAGCTACAGGGATCCATTTCTATTTGAATTTGATACCACTGACATGGAAGATTTATCTAAAATGTTGTAGGGCTTTCTTTTTATGTATTTAATCATTTTATGCCAATGGAATATTTAATTTATTCATCTTTTATCCCCTCCTCTCACTATGTGACTATCCTTTTTTTCTGGACATAAAAGTTCTTGACTAGTACTTTACACAGTACAGAACACTTTGGTCCTCATAACAACCCTTTGAAATAGATATTATCATCAAACTTATTTTATAGAAAAGGGAACTGAACCTAAGAGAAATTGAATGATTTGCTAATTATAAAGCTTGTAAGTATTTAAGGCAGGATTCAAACTCAGGTATTCCTTACTCCAAGTACTTATCTCTGTGTACTATCCCACCTAGCAGCTTACATATTATAGCATATCCATGAATTTATCCATTGCTCATTGGGTACTTTTCAATTTTGATTCTTCAAAGGTCATACATGATTTGCAACCACACAGAAATTCTATTCAAACATTTGTATTAATAAGATGGGCTTAAAGAGGAGTAAGGAATTTGATGTGGTTGGAATCACTATACAATATATTTGAACCAAATTAAAAAAAAATTTAATCTTCTAAGCTTTGAAACTGCTTATCTAGTTTTTGATTTGCCTACATGTCACTAAAAAAAAAAAAGTCCTTGAAGTAAACTGAGTAATACAGAGAACTGTAAGTCCCTGGCCTGAGATTTATTGTTTCAACAGCCATTTGGAAAAAAATGAAAAGAAACAAAAAAAAGACATTTATAACCCTGATTGCTATGTTTTATCTCAGCCAATTGAAACAATGTAGAGTTCACCACAGTTCACTATCAGTTGGGGTTATATCTTGCTAGTTATTTTTCCAAAAGAAAAAAGACTTATAATCTTACTAGATAAAATAATTATTAGAAGAATGTATGGCTAGTATAAATTCATGAAAACTGGTCTAAAAAGTAATTCCCTTTAGGTTAAGTAAATTAAAGTGGTCAAGTAAAAGTTATGCTATCTGGAACCAATTAAACTTCCCAGTAATGATAAAACTTTGTTCCTTTGGTATAACATACCAGCTACAATTGCATGGTCAGTACTCAGTTGCAATTGAAATAGTCACTTTTAAGTTAGGAATATTTCTCAGTTTGCCTTTTTCTTTTTCTAAAGACAATTCAGTTATTTTAAATCTTATCTACTTTTTGTAGTCTAACATCTAAGTAGGTTACAGAGTATCTCTTTTGATCAAGGCTTTAAAATCAAAGGATAAAGTCAATTTTTTTTAGAGTTTGTCTTTTGTCTGCAAAGTTTTAAATGCAACTCTAGAAATTTGATGTAAAAATTTATTTTTTTCTTGCAAATGATTTCCATTGACCCAGTCACTTAATTTCTGGGATTCAAATTTTTGTGTCTCCATATGAATAGATTCACGTGAAGAAATCCCCAAAATTCCATTCCATTCAATTCATTGCAGTAAGAATGTATTCAGTCCCTGCTGCATGAAGGGCAATTTACAATGTTCTGGGGATGAAAAAAATAAGTATAAAAAGTTAAACAGTTACTGACTGAAAGGAGCTTGTTTTCTCTTTATGGTAAATAATACATATATTGCTAGTTCTGAGGGTTTGCAAATTTTTGTTGCTTCAAAGGTGGTCTGATCCTGGAAGAAGTAAGGTCACTATTTTCTTGGTGTGTGTTCTGGTCTTTACCAAGGAAGAGTCCTTGGTTCCCTGCAGCTGCACCCACCAGCACTCTGATCTGCTTTGGTATTGTAACCAGTACACCTCCTCCCTTATGAACGATTATCAGCACTCTCTCCACCCTGAAATTTTGATCTAGAATTGCATATGGGTAATAGATTTGCCAACCAGCACCAGCTGGATCCAATACCAACCAAAGGTCCCCTGTAATCTCTTTCTGAACAGTTATTTGACACCCCCCCCTCAGAATTTCTAAGCTGAGAGCTCCTGAACCTGCTTCTGCTGCTGAGTCCACTGTGTCCTCTGCCAGATGTGTGGACTCTAGACAGACTCTACCAGATCTCCATCACAGTGTTAGTTACAGACTTCTCCTGCCTACATTTTAAGTTTTCTTAAGTCAGAAAAATATCTCAAACTTATTTTTTTTCTTGGTTTTACTGCTTCAAAATCTGATATGAGGTGTTATTTTAAAGTTATTTGGAAGGGAATATTGGGAAAGTTCAGCTGGGTAGCTACCCCTAATTCACCATCTTGGCTCCACCCCCATTTCCTTCCTTATGATCAAGTTGGATTGTTGAATATTCAAAGTAATGCTGTGACTTAGATGTTATTATCCCCATTTTGTATTTTGGAAATTTAGGCTGAGAGAATTTGAATGACTTGCTCAGAATCACACAGCTAGTATCTGTGCCTCAATTTCACAGGGTTGTTGTGAGACCCATACGAAGTAATTTAGATAAAGTGTGATTTAACTATCAGCTATTATTAGTTGAATAGAAGGGACTGAATTTTTTTGAGTACTATGTTAATGTTATCTTAATTATTGTAAATAATATATCTATAATATTTTGGATGTAATCATACAAGTTAAAATTTAAACTAGAAATTCTTTGGAGATACTTGTGACCCACTTTAGTCCTCAGCAATACTTTATAACATTGTACCAATCTCAAATTATTTCCCATTTTGTAGATTGCCAAACTTAACTATTGCCAATTAGGGAGAAATGTAGAGGAAGTAACCTACTTCCTCTACAGAGCTGGTGGCAGAGCTGACCTGATTGAGGATTGGAGGATGAATATTTCAGGCATGCTTCACCCCTTCTTTAACCAGTGAAACCCCAGGACTCCACTTACCACTGTAGTAATCATCAGTGAAGATAACAATCTGCACCTCCACCTTTCCTTAGAATGATAAATTGACTTTCACAAAGATATACAGTGAGATATTAGCAGAACCAGAACTAGAACTGATGTCTCCTAATTCAGTCTCTATCCTCTTCAACCATATTGCCTTCTGAAATTAAGTAATAGGAAGACTTGGAGAGGGAAATGAAAAATATCTTACACATCTGTGGAAATGATATTCTGATTGTTAACATCTTATGAGCAAGATCAGAATGAATAAAAATGGTTCTTTGTGTAAAGTATATTCAGCATCTGAGATTCTGACTGATACCAGAAACTTCCAAGTTTTAAATTAGTCTGGGCTACCATGAAATAGTGGCCCAATAGTGATTACCATGAAAATCAAACTTTGGGTAGGGTGACACCAAATTCCCCTCTTATTTTTAGTACACCCTACTTGAGACATCCTTATTTGAATCTAAGTCCCCCAGTTTTTACCTAGAGCAAGCTTGTGGCAAGTATATAAGTTGCATGGCAAGGAAAGAGGGGGAAAGAGTCATCAATTAAGTCAGTCAGTTAACAATGATTTATTAATCACCTAATAAGTACCAAATGCTGTGCTAAGCACTGAAGACACAAGACAAATGCATAATACAATGCCTGCTCTCAAGAATATCACAATCTAATGAAGGAAACAATATGAAAACAATTACATACAAACAAGATATGTGAAGGATAAAATAAAGATAATCAAAATAAAAAAGGTACCAGTATTAAGGGGGATTGGGAAAAAAAAGATCTTTTTGGCTTTTTTTTTGTGGGAGGTAAGATCTTAGCTGGCACTTCAAGAAAGGTAGATAAGTCATGAGCCAGAGACAAAGGAGGAAGGAATCCCAGGCAAGGGGGATAGTGAAAATACCTGGAGTCAGGAGATGGAGTGTTTTATGTGAGGAAGATTAAGAAAGCCATTGTCACTGGATCACAGAGTATATAGGAGTGAGCACAGGTATAAGGAGACTGGAAAAGGAAGAGATGCACAACTTATGAAGGATTTTGAATGACAAACAGAGGATTTTATATTTGATCCTGGTGGTGATAGGAAACTACTGGATTTGACTGAATAGCAGGGTGATCATGTTAGGAACAATTTGACAGCCAAGTGGACTAGATTAAAGAGGGATTTGTGGTACAGAAACAAACCAATAGGATATTTCAATAGTCTAGGTGTGAGATGGGAAGAGCCTACATCAGGGTGATAGCAGTGTCAGAGGAAAGAAGGAGACACATATGTGACAGATGTTACAAAGTTATTGAGGTATTTTAGTAATGCCAACGAAGAGAAAATCAAGAAATTTGCTCACTATTTGCAGTTTCTTTTTTTTTTATTTCAAGAATGACATGTTGGTCAAAATGCATGTCTAATCTATTCCTGAAATCATATGTCTATTAGTATCATAGGCTTTATGAAAACTCATTTCAAATATACCACCTGATTTTATATTAATAATGAAGATTAATATTGATATCAAATTGAAATTAATGAATTACTTGAGTTGACTACTGGATGAGAAAAATGCTTACAACCACTAAATCTGAAAATGCATTTAGAATGTGTTTTTTTTTTAAATCATATAATAATAGGCATTTATACTTAACTGGAAAGGACATGAATGGAGTCAGGGGAGAGGATTTAAGTGATTATATTCAATTCAAAAACAAACAAAAATATAATGGATTTCTATAATCAAAATAAATGGTGTCACAATTTTATATTGGGAGATTATTTCAATTTCTAATTAATGACACCCTTTTGAAGCTTGTTATGTTCAAAATATTTTCATCCTCTGATAAGCTTGTTCACACTGAAAATACTATTGCTACAGTGTTCTACCGATATCTCTAACAACCTTGCTCCACAATTCTGTCATTGTCACTCATGCTCCCTAAAGAGTATTTCTGACTGACTCACTTAACTCACCACTGATGTTCACCTTTTGTTTTATATTCTTTTCCCTTTCAATCAGTTATTGCTTTTTTTCTTCCATTCTTTAGAAAACATCATTGGTATTCCCATTTATAGTTTAATACTTACCATGCTAACAAAGTATCACTTAACTATTCATCCAAAGAATTGTCTATATAGATATATACTACTGTTTATATTTATGTAATATAATATATTAATATATCTGTACAACATAAACAGATATATTTATATCATAAAATATATATATGTACATATATATTTAATAAACTCACATATCAGTTTTTGGGAAGGTGGGGGAAAATTCAAAGAAAATAACTTGCAGTTATATCCAATTTTTAGATGACTTGAAAGAAACGTGGTATTATATAATTGCGGCATTTCTGTTATGCCCAAAAACCTTTCTATAGCTAACTGGCAAATTGAGAGTATGTCTTGGCATGAAATCAGTTAATGCAAATCTTTTAAAAAGGTATTATTGCCAAAACAAGAATAGTTGACATAATATACATGAGTAAAACATTATTCAGTGACCTAGGACTGTGGAATCATAAAGCTTATGGTTTTCAGCATAACAGAATGTAAGGGCTGACCATGTTTCTGAGAGTAACGAATGTTGCTGCTGTGCTGTAAGTCCTACTGAATGATTCATAGAATGACTTTGGCAGCCAGGTGTGCTCTTTCTGATTTTGATAGTTTATGCCAAAATGCATTAGTTTTGGAAGAAGTGCCTTTTAAAAATAAATTGTTATGAGTCTTATCTTTTGGCACCCATATAAAGAGGCAAAAATCCTATATACCAGTCTATGAGTGATTCATCTAAAAGATATATAAAATTCTATGGGGGCTTAAGAGCACCCTCAATAAGCTGATATATATTCATATTATATTATTTTGTGGGCATTTACTTATTTATGATTTTACATGAAACCCAGACCTTCCATGATACTGAGGGAAAATGTCCCAATTCTTCTGAAAAATTTCACATTTTAAAATAGGGAGGGATTGAGGGTGAGGAGGGAGAGATACAAGGTAAAATAAAGAAACTTAAGTCAACTGTTGAAAGAAAGAAGAAGCATCCATCCCTTTTGACACATATGTTTAAAAGTGATTCTGAATCCAGTCTGCCATTCTTAGGTCATGCTTGGCAACCACATTTAAATTGTGACTTAAAAGGTTCTGGGTCACTAGAGCAGAAACAGAATCATTCTGTACTAGAATAGAGAGAGATAGAAGGGGCAGCGGCAATAAAAGGAATGAGTGGGAGCAAGAAAGGTAAGGGCAGTCTTAAGATTAGTAGGTCAGGGCTTAATGTTTCACTGAGAAGAAACCGATAGGGAGAACTTGGATAACAGCAAGGAAGAAAGGATTGAGGACTTATCTTCTATTTTTTAGGAGTAAGAGGTAGTTTGTACAGATTGACAATAAAAAATTGATACCCTTTCTAAACTATAAACAGTTCTTGGAAAGACTGAATGAAAATAAGTTAAGAGCTCAATTCTCTCTTTTAAAAAGTAGATTTTAAGTTTAGCACTGTGGGGTAGCATAGGATGAAGGTGTTGTAAATAAATTCTTTCTTGTCTTTATAATACCTTTTGTTCTGCATAATAGGAAGTCAATGTGCTCTATTATGATTAAGGTATAGTGTTTTCTAGTTATTTACATATTATGATTGACCAGAAATTTTACACATATAGCATATATACCATATATGAGTTGTCAGTTTTCAAAGAATAAGATGACTATAAATGATGCAACTAAGATCAACATAATTTAATATTTTCACAGTTCATAATCAACTCCAGGTTCTAGCCATGACTCAAGGACATTATTATGAATTCAAAATGTGATACTTCTGTAGTTATGGGGAAATATCCTATAACAAAGAGGTCCACTTTATCCAGGACTGTTTTGCCTGTCCGTATATTTCCCATTCATCAAGTGTGAACTCAAAGCTCCATCTCCTCTATGAGGCCTTTGCCATTAATTCAAATTTCATTTTGGATATGAAATTTTTCTTGATCCTCCAAGATGCTGGTACTTGACTCCCTCCCCTTATGGTGTACTTATTTTATATGTGGAAGGCAGCTTACAAAATGGACAGAGTTGACCTTGAACCAAGAAGACCTGCCTTCAAGTCCTATCACAGATATACACTGACTGCGTGACTCTGAGCAAGTTCATCTAAGCTCTCGGTGCTTGAGACAACTCTCTAAGTCTTTAGTATCTAAGACTAAAAGTTACAGAGAAAAGGCTGAATTGCTTTGGTAGGGAGAATTTCCTCAACATAGAAATCCTATGTAAAAGAAATTACAGGTCAAGTCTGTATGACCTATTCTGTACATATGTGTATTGCACATCCTATTTTCCTCTGTAGAATGTAAGCTCCTTGAACTCAGGTACCATTTCATTTCTGTCTTTGTCTCCTCAGCGCATTATATAGTATTTGTTACATAGAGAATACTCAATAAGTGCTAGTAAATTGATTGATTTCACCCCCTCACTGAATTCTCTCTTCTATAGGCCTTTTTTGTGTGTCTACATTATTTAGTACCATCCAATTAGTACATAGTAATAAAATATCATGATCTCTAACGGTTTCATGTATATTGGTCTTGTTTTCTCTATAAAATATAAATTCCTGTGTCTTATCTTGCTTTCTTACCTTCCATAGCTGACTTCACTATGCTAAGCACATGGAATGTGTTGACTAGTTAATGTAGTTCAATTTACATGCCTTCCGAATTATGGTTAAAGCAAGCTCAGTGTGAACAACTTTTATCTATGAGCCGGAAGATAGATCAACTGAACCATCAAAAGGTGAAAATCAGTGACCTGAAATTCTTGATGACAGTTCCCTACCTACCTCAGCTAAGTGTTTGCAAATTGCTGTTCTTCCCTTCAGGGATAATCCCTTATAAATGACCTATCATCTCAGTAAGTGGCAAAACTAAAGCTTTTTCAAGATTGCCTCATTTCATGCTCACTGTATTTTACCTGCCTGCCTTACTCAGATTTTTTTGTTTCATATTCCTTAAATCAAGCCCTAATTATTTTCTCTTGGCTTCAGATTTGTTTTTTACATTTCTACATCCAAAGACAAGGCAAAACACAGAGTAGCAACATTTTAAATTGACTAATAGACATGTTTGTGTGTTCTGCTTGGGTAGACGTGTAAAAATAAGTTAGCTTTTTCTTTCAGCTTCTTCAGATGATTTTCAATTTGATTGTGCTGTTCACTGCCCCAGGTGGCCTGTTCAGGTCTTGCTTTGCATTTTCACTAGCAGGGACAGAGTTGCTTTGCTGTTTGAAAATGTTTTGAATTTATTTATTTATTTTCAAATCTTTCCTTTTAAATAGGTATTGTTTATTTGCTCCCTTTTTTTCTTTATAAACTGCTGTGCTTTTATATGTTTTTGCTCCTCATACCTTTTATTTCCCTGGGTCACCAACACTTTACACCAAAATTGCTTACTTAACAGAGTCCAGTAGCTCAATGCAGTTTGTTCTTTATCTCCTCCTTTTTTAAAATTTAAAACAACAACAACAGCAACAACAACAAGCAGGGTTCTGTCCAAGTTGAGATATATAATGGAGAAAAAAATAATGCTTTATTTTGCTTTTTATTTTTAAATTTTCTCTTGCCATTGATCTCTTCCCCGCTTTTTCTTTAAGATTTAATCTGCTTTAGGTCAACTGCCTTTTATTTCATTTTAAGAAATTTATTTAAAAGCCATTTTCTCCTCACTTGTTCCATTCTTCTTTCCCCCCAGGTGAATATGTCCAATTGCCTAGCAGAGGTTGATCTCTTGAAAGCCTTTTTCTCTGTTTCCCCACCCACTCCCCACTGAGTAGCCATTATCACCACAGATAATTTAGGAATCTAGAAAGATAACTTGGGTGAGGAAAGGGAGGATGGAAGCTAGGAAATATTGATTAACACAGATGCAAGTGCACATTTCACAAAAATAATTAAAAATTTGATGACACTCATTTAAATAGTTGCATTTTAGAATTTTTTTCATTATTCAAGAAAGTTGTGGTGCTCCTTAGGCTATATCAAACTATACTAAACCCAACATGGAACCAAAAGAATGTGGCTGTTTCAATTAACCTAACTTATACTGCACCAACAGAAAACCCATACTCTCAGGGGTGACATCAGTTTAACTAAATTTTCTGACTCATCTAATTGTAAAGGTTTGGGGATAACAAGAAACATAAAAACACACACTGTCTTGCTCTGATTACAAGTTTATTGATCCTATGCACCAAATTTATGGACACTTATACTTTATTTTAAAAAAGGGTAAAATATGGCATTTGTTTTAGAGTCAGGAAGACCTGAGTTCAAATCCAGCCTCAAACACTTGCTAGCTGTGTGGCCCTGGGCAATTTACTTAACTTAGATTGACTCCAAAAAATGTACAATACTTACATGTTCTCATTCTCACTGATGTTCATAGTTTCCTGCTTTGGCCTGGTATTGGGAAGTGAAACTATACTTTTCAGGAGTTGAATCCAAAAAAACAAAAACAAAAACAAAAAACCCAGCCATATGGTTTCCAGGCACCTGGGTGGCATATCAATTTTAGACAATGTAAGGTTTCATCCTTCTATAGATAAAGGAAATTGAATGTTCCAAAGTAGGGTGAACAAATCTGAGAGAGGTAGTGTTGTTAGAATGTTGTACTTACAGTTAGGAAGGCCTGAGTTCACATCTGACTTGAAACACTTATTAGCAGTGTGACACTGGACTAGTCACATATTCCATTATCCTCTTTGTCCTCATGTGAAAATAGGGATAATGACAGCACCTATAACACAGAGTTGTTGTGAAGATCAAATGAGAATGTGTATAGAGCATTTTGAAAATTTTAGAGAGCTGTATGAATGTAAATTGTTTTATTATTTTAATACTCATATCATGAGTAGGTCAAATAAGGATAAGTATGAAGGTTGAAAAAAATTCCTTTGGAGTTACAACTTGAATTCAAGAATATCCATCATTGACTCTATTAGTCACTGTGTGTCATTCCTCCCCAGGGTGAAGGGAGTGATGCAACTGTCTGACTACATCACTAATCCATCATCAGGTTATAGACATAGCCTATTCATACCGGTTACATATTTTAAAAGTCTACACATTTTAGCTAGGTTGACTTGGTCAAATTCTGGGAACTTTATTGAAACTGTAACTAAGATTATATCTACACAAGTATAGAAAGTTATGTTGACATGACTTATGGAAACCAACCTGGTAATTGTGGGGAACTTGTTCTTTAACTCACATATACACATTTTCCCCCGTTTCAATAGCAGAGTGATGGAATTCAGTATGCTTTTTTTTATTTTGCTTTGTTTTATAATTTATATATAGTTCTCTATTTCACTTTTCTAGTGTATACTTGGTCTAAGTGATCATAGAGAAATGTAACAAATTATGTTTTCAATTGATTAAATTAAAAAAGTCATTAAGCACCTTTTATGTGCCAGGCAATGTGCTAGGTGATAAAGAAATAAAGATTATTTTTCTAAAGAATATAGTTTCCTCCTCTCAATATACTACTTATGAGAATACAATATATACAAAGATAGATATCAAGGGATGGAGACAAAAGTGACATGGGAAAAATTCTCTGTTAAAATTTTAAGAGGGAAAGCATAGGTTTCAGCTGAAAAAAATATAAGGGAAAACTTCATGAAAATGTAAAACCTGAGCTGAAACTTAGGGAAGGAAAGAAGGAAGGAAAGAAGGAAGGAAGGAAGGAAGGAAGGAAGGAAGGAAAGAAGGAAGGAAGGAAGGAAGGAAGGAAGGAAGGAAGGAAGGAAGGAA
>NW_020950792.1:17013578-17032274 GCF_900497805.2 Vombatus ursinus
AAGGAAGGAAGGAAGGAAGGAAGGAAGGAAGGAAGGAAGGAAGGAAGAGAGTTTCAGCATCTATAAATTGGAAGACTCCCACAGCCTGGCAGTATTGACTCAGAAACTCTGAGGAGAGATGCAGTAGTAGCCTTACCTTGAATATGCAACTTATCAGTGCAATTAAGTTTCAGTGCATAAGGCCAGAGAATATAATTAGTGGGTCAAAGAACAAATCGCCAACAAAGAAATATTATAGTTATGTGAAAGAGAATGCTAACAATAAATATTACACAATTGTGATACATATTAAGTAGTTCTCAGAAAGGGGACAAATATATGTGTACATAAACATATATATGTGTATATGTATGTAATACATACATATCTGAAAGCATATATTAATAAATCTAAAAGAAAATAGGATTAGTGAACTGAGTGTACAATTAAAAAAAACTTAGAACTTCAACAATTACATGTATAAACAAAGAAACTAGAGGAGCAACAGGCAAAATGGAAAAATAGAAATGACAAAGATGATTATCAAGTTGTTCTTTGAAAAGAGGAACCAGAATTTTTAAAAAAATCTTCAGTTAATTTTATTTTTTTAAAAAAGAGAGTAACATCAAATTCCCAGAAGAAGGGAAAAGAGTGTTTGATTCAAAGCAGATAAGAAATTTAAAAGAATTATCAGAACTTTTTTATTTACACATGCATGTTAATAAAAGTAAGGATTTAGAGTTAACAGATGATTTTTTAAAAATTATTTTGAAATAATAGAACAAGTCAATGAGATTTTAAATATCCCAGTGTCAAAACATGAAATTGAGTAATGCATACAGAAACTTACAAAGTAAAAAAATCCTCTTCTAAATATATTGACAAGTGAATTCTATCATATTTTAAATAGTAATTAGTATAAATACTGTATAAATTCTTCTCAATAATTGATAAAGACAGAAGCTACAAAACTTTTTTTTCCCTGAAACAAATGTAGGTTTAATATATAAACCAGGCAGAGATAAAGGAAAAAAATACAGACTGTTAATCTTAAGAGATACTAATGTGCAAATATAAATCAAATAGAGGAAAATATATGTATATCTGCATTATATATAATGTAATGTGTGAATATATCTGCATCTATCTATATTTTATATATGAATATGTATGTACAAACAAATACATACAGTTACACATATATGTATATATCATATAATTCATTATTACTGATTTAGAATTGGATTTAGATATAATAAAGATGGTTCAATATTAATACAATAATATAACTGATCTTAATAAAATAGCCTCAAATCACAGGATTATATGAGATACACAAAAGACAAAAAAAATAGAGCTCATTTATGCTAAAAAAAACTTACTAAAAACATTGGTATAGAACGAAAATTTTTAATAAAAAGAAAAGTTGTGGTTGTTCAGTTACTTTAGTCATGTCTAACACTTTGTGACTCCATCTGGGATTTTCTTGGCAAAGGTACTAAATTGGTTTACCATTTCCTTCTCCATCTCATTTTACAGATGGGGAACTAAGATAAATAGTTAAGTGACTTACGCAGGGTCAAACTGCTAAGTGTCTGACACAGGATTTGAATTCAGGTCCTCCTAACTCCAGGGACAAGCACTCTATCCACTGCACTACCTAGCTACTCAATGATAAAAATAAGAAGGAATAAAGACACAACCATTGTCAAAGAGGAAATAAAACTTCCCCTCTTTGTTAATGACATGATATTTTACTCAGAAAATCCAAGGGTATCAGCAAAGAAACTGAGATAATAGTTCGAATAAAATTAGGCCAATTAAAAAAATGCACAAAATTCATCAATATTTCTACATAACAAAAATCATAAGGAAGTAATACAAAAACAAGTTCTATTCAAAATACCTTCAAAATACATTAAATATCAGGGGATCAATCTACCAAGGCACATTGATGACATATACAAATTCAGTTATATAATATTCTTTCTTTATGGTCATTTTTATTTATTTTTTTTGTTGTTTTCAACATTTACTTCCACAAGATTTTGAGTTCCAAATTTCCACCCTATCTTGCCCCTCCCCCACCCCTAAGATGGCATGCATTCTGAATATCCATTCTCCTAGTCTGCCTTCCCTTCTATCTCTGCTCCCCCTTCTGTTATCCCCTTCCCTTTCAATATTTCCTGTAGGGCAGGATGGATTTCTGTACCCCATTTCCTGTATTTCTTATTTCCCAGTCGCATGCGAAAACATTTTTTTAAACATGTGTTTTTAAAACTTTGGGTTCCAAAGTTTGTCTCTTCCTCCTTCCTCACCCACCCTCATTGATAAGGCAAGCAACTAAATATAGGTTATATATGTCCAGTTATGCAAAACACTTCCATAGTAGACATGCTGTGAAAAACTAACTCTATTTCCCTTAATCCTATCCCATCCCCCCATTTGTTCTATTCTTTCTTTTGACCCTGTCCCTCCTCAGAAGTATTTGCTTCTGATCACCCCCTTTCCCAATCTGTCCTCCTCCCTATCATTCCCCTACTCTCTTGTCCCCCTCCCCCCCCCACTATTTTCCTGTAGGGTAAGACAGATTTCCATACCCAATTGAGTGTGTATGTTATTCCCTACTTAAGTCAAATCCTATGAGAATAAGATTCACTCATTCTCTTTCATCTTCTCCCATTTCCTCTCCACTGTAAGAGTCTTTTCTTTTCTGTTTTTCTTTTGTGAAATAATTTACCCTGTTCTACCTCTCCCTTTTTCCTTCTCCTAGTACAATCCTCTCTCAACCCTTAATTTTATTCTGCCAATATAACCTCTTCATTTTCAACTCATCCTGTGCCCTCTATCTATCTATCTATCTATCTATCTGTATCTATATATGTACATATAATTTTCCCCTCCAACTACCCTAATAGTGACAAAGGTCTCATGAGTTACAAATATCATCTTTCCATGCAGGAATGTAAACAGTTCAACCTTAATAAGTCTCTTATAACTTTTTCTTTACTCTTTACCTCTTCATGTTCCTCTTGAGTCTTGTATTTGAAAATCAAATTTTCTATTCAGCTCTGGTCTTTTCATCAAGAATGCTTGAAAGTCCTCTATTTCATTGAATGTCCATTTTTTCCCCTGCAGGATTATACTCAGTTTTTCTGGATAGGTGATTCTTGGTTGTAATCCTATATCCTTTGCCCTCCAGAATATTATATTCCACACCCTGTAGTCCCTTAATGTAGGATCAGCTAAATCTTGTATTATCCTGATTGTGTTTCCACAATACTTGAATTGTTTCTGGCTGCTTGTGATATTCTCTCCTTGGCCTGGGAATTCTGGAATTTGGCTACAATATACCTAAGAATTTTCCTTTGGGGATCTCTTTCAGGAGGAGATTGGTGGATTCTTTCAATTTCTATTTTGCCCTCTGGTTCTAAAATATCAGGGCAGTTTTCCTGGATAATTTCTTGAAAGATGATGTCTAGGCTCTTTTTTTGATCATGGCTTTCAGATAGTCCAATAATTTTTAAAATCTCTCTCCTAGACCTATTTTCCAGGTCAGTTGTTTTTCCAATGAGATATTTCACATTGTTTTCTAATTTTTCATTCTTTTGGATTTGTTTTACAGTGTCTTGATTTCTCATAAAGTCACTACCTTCCAATTGCTCTATTCTAATTTTTAAGGAAGTATTTTCTTCAGTAATCTTTTGGACTTCCTTTTCCATTTGGCCAATTTTGCTTTTTAAGGCATTCTTCTCCTCATTGGCTTTTTGGACCTCTTTTGCCATTTGGGTTAGGCTATTTTTTAAGGTATTATTTTCTTCAGTATTTTTTGGGGTCTCCTTTAGCAAGCTGTTGACTTGATTTCATGATTTTCTTGCATCACTCTCAGTTTTTCCTCTACTTCTCTTACTTGCTTCTCAAAATCCGTTTTGAGCTCTTCCAAGGCCTGGGACTGATTCATATTCTTTTTGGAGGCTTTGGATGTAGGAGCTTTGGCTTTGTTGTCTTCTTCTGATTGTATGTTTTGATCTTCTTTGTCACCAAAGAAAGATAATATAGTCTGACTCTTTTTGTGCTGCTTACTCATGATCCTGGCCAATTACTTGAGTTTTAAACTCTTTGTTAAGGTAAAAGTTTGCTTCCAATGTGGAGAATGTACTGTCCCAAGCTTCGGAGGTTTGTACAGCTGTTTTCAGAGATATTTCTAGGGACCTGAAAATTTTCAGTTCTTCCAAGATGCAATGATAAGGGGCGAGGTGTTTTCTCTCCACTGCCACAACAAGCTTCACCACACTAGCATTCCTCTTTGCCCCAGGACCGCCCCTCTGAACTGTGACCCAGATCCAAGCACCAGTAAAGCTAGATATTCTTGGTAAAGAGATCCATGCAATCCCCCTCTGATCAGCCACTTGATTCCCCCTCAGTCTGTGGGCCAGAAACTCAGGAAACAACCATGGCCCTGGGCCACACTCAAGACTTGCGGCTGAGACCTAGCTCCTCTCTCACCACAGTCACAGACTTTTCCCACTGATCTTCCAAGTTGTCTTTGGCATTCATGGGTTGAGAAGTCTGGAAACTGCCACAGCTTCCCACAATTCAGTCCTCTGAGGCCTACTACAGGGTCACTGCGGCATGCATGCCCATGCCAAACTGCGCTCCTCTCCCAGCCCAGTGCAATATACCTTTCCGATCAACCATCCAGACTATCTTTGGTTAGAAATTTGTTTCACTCTGTCTTTTTGTGGGTTCTGCTGCTTTAGAATTTGTTTAGAGCCATTTTTATAGTTATTTGGAGGGGTTTGGGGGAGAGCTCAAACAAGTCACTGCTTTCCCTCTGCCATCTTGGCTCTGCCCCCCAGTTATATAATATTCTTTACACAAATAAAGAAGGACTGAATGCTTGAAGGAACATTCATTGGTCATGCTTGGGCTATGTAAATACAACCTAAACTAATTTACATAATGCTATCAGCTATAAGAATGAAACTACCAAAGGGTTATTTAATAGTCTAGGCAACACTCAGGACAGTTCCTTGCAAGTTTCAGTTCAAAACTAGAACAAAATGAGACATTTATTATTCATCCAACAGTTTACAAAAGGTTTACTTTCCAATTACAAGGAAAGGATATTTATCCAAGATACAGCATTGATTTAACTTAGCGCACCTTCCAGTCTTGTTAATGTTGTTTGTATGGGATCTAAAGCTTCAGCCAGGGAATCCAGAACCCCATGTCTTGACTGTTTTTTTACCCAAGTGACTAGGAAAATCTATACATACAAAGACAATCAGGGTAGAAGTTCTGTTGAAGCAAATAGCAGAGAATGAAGTAGATTCCCAGGAATTGAATGATAGCTAAATAAATTGTATTATGTGAATCTAATGGACTATTACTGTATCATAAGGAATAATAAAAAGTTCAGAGAAATATAGGAAGATTTTTATAAACTGTTCCATATTGAAATTAGTAGTAATTAGTAGAAATTGAGTAGTACAATAATGTGTACAATCTCTACAATAATTTGATAAAAAAAGAAAATTTAAAAAATTGACCCATATTTAATTGAAATGGCCATGCATATTCCCCTAAAAGAGATGACAAATAATTATAATGGTCATGTATGTCCTGAAAAAAGAGATGAGAAACCATATCACATCTTTCTCCACGGAAGATTAATGATATGGGATTTTACATACACTGTCTGATATAATCTGCTAGTGAATACATGTGAGTGTGTGTGTGTGTGTGTGTGTATTTCCCCTTTGCTGCAAGGCAAGTCTCATTGGGTAGGTGAAGGGGAGTGGATTCCATTCACAAATGCCTGATGGAAAAAACTCATTTAAAATTTAATAAAAAAAGAACAAAATCATGCTGAACTCAAAAAAAAAGTACTCTAAGTAGGAAGGTGCCCTGGGCTAAGACCAAGGCTGTATGACCTTAGGAAAATCATTCCCCGTCTCTTGGACTATGGCTACTATTCCTTTACTAAGTTGGAACAAAACTCCTGGGGGATAGGGGAATTTTCTTAAGCATTTTTTTAATCCCCCACAATATCTATCATAGTATATTTTGCACAGAAGCCACTCAATACATCTTTGATGAACAAATTAAACAAATACACATTTTAGAAAGTCATTCATAGTATATCATATTGTAATATTGGGATTGATTTGAGAGAAACAGTCCATGGGCCTTTGTTGAAAAAGAGCAAGCCAATTTAGAATCAAGGATTCTATTAGAGAGCTAGCCTAGTAGTAGAGCAATAATAGTCAAGTCCTTGATGGGGAGGGGGAAGGAGATGGAGTCTCTTTCTTATCTCTGCCACCTTGAAGAGAGGAAATTCTTGTAACCCCTGAAAGATGAGAAATTTTGGGCTACCCATCAGTAGTGATAGCAATATTTCCAGAAATTAATGGTTAATTGCATTGGAAGGTGTTGTTTTGGAGAGCCCCACATAAACTAGAAAAACTGAGGAAAAGCAACCTGAGAGACAACATAAAGGACCTGACCCTTGGAATTCAAAAGGGATCTACCCAATCTGTGGCAATGGGATAAATATTATGCCTTGAAAGTATAATCTTTGTCTCCCACTTCCTGATTCTTGAATATTTAATATATTTGTGATCTCTTCAATGTGGTCATTACATTCACTGGTTCAGGTTGCAAACTCTTTGAGCTTTTCTATTCTATACAACTTTTGTTGATATCCTTCTTAAATAAACTTCAAAGAAAGCTCTAAATTATGTATTGGATATTTTCATATAATACTTTTGAGCTATATTTTATTTATATCATAAATATATTAGTATTAAATATAAAACATTCTGTATTCTATATAAATATATTGTCTATATAATAAATATATTAAATATTATTAAAATAATAGATTGATATTATATATAAAGTGGATTCCAATGGAGAACAAGCTCTCCATCAGTTATCCCTTGATCTTTATATCCACACAGTTCCAGATCAGGAAGTGTCATTGCTTTAATTTTTTATGGCTTAGGAGCCATTTAAAGAACTTTTCATGATCACAAGCCCCTCAATGACACATAAGCAGACATGGTCACTTGGAATGAAATCAAATGATTAATATTTATGTCTGGTTCAACTGATTCCTCATAGGCCAGTCTACCTCTTTTCCATATTAATGAAAAGATAATGAAATAATGTTATCTTGGTAATACATTTTTAAAGAAATGATGGAAGGATTGCATAAGCATGTGAAACACTTTTTAAAAGGAAAGCAGCACTTTATTCTTGAAAATCAAATATTTATTGGCTTTTTAATACACAAGAAAAAATAATCATAATGAAGTTTTATATTTTCTATATTTTTATTTGATTATATAACATAAAATATGCTGTGGCATGTTATTTGCTGAAGCCTAATTGTTTTCTTTTTTATCTCCAGGATAACTTCAATATTTGTGCAGATTATCCTCATAAGGGTTTAATAGTGTGACCTTTAAAAATTTTGAGACAGTTTCTGGGTAATTAATAATTTTATTAATGATGCTAGCATTTTATTGATAAATGAGGTCAGTGGCACTCTCAAATGTCAAAGTCCCCTCATGGTGGCAGACTCACAGCTTATATGCCTTTGGAAGAGTGGGTGTTACTGAGGGTGGCAATCAACTCTGATTGGTTCACAATTAATGAGAGAATGAGTATTAAAGTGAGAATGAGGGGCTGAGAGAGTGACATTATGTCACTCTGAGACAGAGATAGTCTCTACACCCAGAGGACTCTCAGCCTTGGACAATCTAGACAAAGTATCTACCTCCACCCAAACTTGCTTGAGTGGAAGACAATGGGCAGGAATTCACTTTAAATTAGAGATTTCTTGCAAAGTTGAGTGTGGTCTGATGAAGACTGAAGAGAGAGCTCAACCTTCAGAGACTGAGCTTTGAAAATGAGGACTTTAGAAAAAGGGGAACTCTAGATCTCTCTAAATCATAGGTTATTAAAAATAGATTCTCTCAATAGAGATATTGGCCAAAAAATTGTTATTTCTCTCTTTTTTGGAGGGGTATGATAATGTTCATTTTTTTTCAAGTATGTGATATTCTTTCCTCTTTCATTTATCCTGAGAACCATTTCCTCAGTACCTAACAATTGTACTGCCTCCAGCACAGACCTTCATATATACTTAGTCTAGTCCAAGCTATTGGTCCAGCTATTGGTTCCCACCTTCACTTTCTTAAGTGTCCATTCCACTTTTTAATACTGTGAATTGGGGTGAGGATGTGAGAGTCCAAATTCAGAGGTACCTTGGTCACAGATGAAAAACTTTTATTCATTTGTTTTTTGTTATAGTAACCTTTATAAATCTTGTGTTTTTTGTTTGTTTTTTTTTCTAAATGAAGGAATGTTATGAATGACTTAAAATAGTTGAGAAAAAATATTCTGGAAACAAAGATTACCCAACAATCTCTGGAGTGTCCATTTGCCAAATGTTTTATGTGTTCTGAGTTCTGTTAAAGATGTAATGTTGAAATAATGCATAGCACTAGCTTCATGACATTTATAGTCTATGTGAAATACAAGAAAAGTTAAAGATATGAACTCTGTATGGTCCCACCTTTCTAGAGTATTCAAATGCTGTAACAAAACCTTACCTTGTTCATTGTGAATATACAATAAATGGTCATTGGATCAATGAAAAGATGAATGAACAAGAGAAATAATTGCAATCTTACTTAAATGGACATAACTAATTGGTTTTGTCATCTTCGGGAGTGATTAATACTAAGATTGCTAAACAGTTACCAACTGATATATTCTACCTTACTAGAATTGAAGATAGGAAAGGGTAGTGAGAAGAAAAGGTTATAGAGGTAGGTGGGCTTCCTGTAGGTCTTTATAAGCAGCTATTGGCTGGAGAGGTGCCTTTATTCTGATGAAGTCCATTTTGTTTACTATTCAATACAGCCTTTAGATGTTGGCATAAAAAGAGAAAGAAAATCCAAGTGTCTTTCTCTTAATGTCTATACATTTGTCATTTTTCTTTGCCATAGTCTTTGTCAATTTGACTAGATAAACAGGAAATGGAGGAAGAAGTCTTCATAGTGGTCCTATCCTTATAGACAAGTAATAGATGGTGTAATCTCATGTCTACCATGCTACTTGGACTTTCGCACACACAGTATTTATCATAAAAATTCTTACAGTTATGTGATAAATGTAGCCCTCATCTTATAATGTGAAAACACCAATTTATTTGAGTACTAATATCAATGTCTTTTTCATAAATGATTTCTTTTCCAATATCACAAACTTTTACCAACTGATCACCTATCATAGTTTTTGTGATAAAATGATTTGTCTAATAAGATGATACTACCCACATATTAAAGGTTGCCAGTCATTTTCAATGGTGAGTCACTTACTCAAATTATGAATACTCTGTGTGTTACCAAAAAAGTAACTGAAGTAGGACCTCTGTCCTTTTGGCTCTGACAGCCTGCAATTGCTGTGCATCATTCTAATTATGAGTCACAAGTGTTCGATCTGAAACATATAGATCTTGAATAATTGGTGTCAGCATTTTGCTTTTGCTATAGAAGCATCACAGATTAAATATGCACATCTGGCCTTAACTTAGTGTTAATACTGGAATAAAACTCTGATAAAGTAATAGAAAATATTGCTGAAAAGGATATCATAAACAATAATACTGCATTACAGCAAACTTGATTATAGCCATTAGGGAAAGAAAATGCATTTGATATCTCTCCTGTACCTAGAATTCTTGCCATCATTCTCTTTAGATGTGAACAGATAATGTTTACAGACTTCCCCAAACAGCAACTTTTGCAAGGTTTCCTTATTACACTTAGTTAAAACCATTAAATATTTTAGTTAAGTCCATGACTATAGCATACAGATCACGGTGCTGTTCTCAGCACTTCTCTAGCTAAGTAAAATGTGGATGTACAGCAATGTCCCTGATGTGAATCAGTAATCTAAGCTGTTAGCTTATAATGAAAAAAAAGTGGTATTTTTTATATTTATCACAATATGCATGTTCATCTGTGTTGATTCACATTTAAAACTGATATGTCTTTAAAGTACTGAACATCTTGCATTTGCATTTGAACTGTTCAGACATCATCCTGTACATGCCATACTACCATGTCCTGTTATTATTACTTATAGGAGAACCTTATATTTGCATAGTGCTTGGTAGCTTTCTCATTTGAATGTTTTGACAACTGTGTGAGATCACATCACAAGGCAATGAAGGCAATAATTCTAGGTGCGGGAGTAATACGGTATCTGAAACACAAATCAAAGGTGTCAGAGTGTGCAGGATGGAGAGAGAGAGAGAGAGAGAGAGAGAGAGAGAGAGAGATGGTATGTAGTATATGATATCACATAGTTTCCACTAAGAATTATCCTATACTTCTATAAAAAACTGTCCTTTTTATGTTACAATGAAATAAGGAGACACTTGCCCTAAATGTCTATTTGCTGTTGTAATTTTTTTTCAATGGAGTGATACTGAAATACTAGTATGTTAAAAATTAATGGGACATGTCATGAGTTTACAGTTGAATGGTAATTTGACTCTGAACAATACCATGGAACATGTAGGAAACATAGTTTTCTCCTCATTTTTCTGATGGGGATATTGAGGCTCAGGGAAGTTAACAGATTTGCCCAAAGTGAAAGAGGTAGACATTCATAGGATCATAGATTTGGAACTGGAAAGGAACTTACAGATTATCTCTCAACCAACTTTTTTCATTTTGTAAATGAGGACACTAAAGATCAGAGAGTTTTAATTACTTACCCAATGTCACATGAATAGTTCGCTGGCAGGGCCAAGATTTGAACCCAGGTCATCTGATCTTTCTACTGTAGCACACTGACTAACCAATTCAGATTTCCTTTTAGATTGCCTCCTTATGCCTCTGAATCAACTTGCCTCCCTACAAACAACACTCAACAGTTACAATGTTTTCTAAAATAGATGGTCTTCCCAAAAATAATTTACTGGAATAGGTTTATTCCATTGTGTCTGATTTGCTGTAACAGGATAATAAAGAAAAGGAATACAAGAACACTATAACCTTATGTTTTCTTTCTCTGTTTATATGATTCTCCATTGAAAGTCCATCTCAGTTATAAATTCCTATTTCACAGCAGAAATGAAAACTATTGTTTTGCAATCTTACATAGAAACTTTTAGAAATCTATTATTTTAATTCATTTGTTGAATATCAGTAGTTTATTTTTAACATCGAGCAGAGAGAAGTTGCATTTTGACATGATGAAATGTCATATTTACAACATTTCACATGCAAATGAGTGAAAACAAGTATTATTTTTGGTATATCTAACATAATTTGTCACTTGACACAATTATTGTCAATTTCTGAAAATTTGCCCTCACAGCCTGAAGATAGGCCACTCACAACACTTTGAATATATTTGCAATGTTAAGTTATATTTTCAAAAAAACTACAAGAGAACATAAAAGAGATTAGTCCTCCCACTCTGAAGGTATTGATCATTGGTCCTCATTTCATTGCTGGCTTGCTCTATGACTTGGAAAAGGATGGTCAGGGACAGCTTTAGGAGAGAATAGATATTAGCTATTTCAATAGAGAGCATATAAGAAGAGGAGACAGACAAATGGAAAGCTTTGAAGGTTTTATTGTTTTAGGTGCATTTGAACAATTAAGTTACAAAATAATCAAAGGACCTTGGATGTTTTGTTCAATTCTGAAGATTCCTGGTGATGTTCCACATGCCCAGTATTTCTCTGTCACTCTTCCTTAGGTGATATTGTACCTCAGTAAGGTATCTCAATCATCCCTCTGAACTAACTGATAATTTGGCACAAGAGGTAAGAACAGTGTATGTGTAACTGATGAGATAGCTTAAAGGAGGTATGGATGGTCAAAAGACTGACTAGTTACAAACCACTAACCAAATCATTCGTTTAATTGCCAGTTAAAAGGTATCAAGTGGGTCATTTTATGTTTTGGCAACTCACCTTTTATTTCATTTCCTTATTTTACTTATATGAATTGAATAAGAACTAATGAGTCCTTTTCACATTTAGTTAAGCCCTCTTTCAAACTTAGCTTTTCCTAAGTTTGCCTTTGCACTTGTGACACCAACTTAAAGAAAAATTAAATTACTAAATCATGCACTCCTAATAACTGAGTTTTAATGGAAAAAAGAAAAGGAATTTACAATTGTAAAAGTGTAAGTGACTAAGATTCTAATCAATTCAATTTTTTTAAATTCTGTAAAGTTTTGGATCTATAAATCAGTGGGTAATTACAGCAAATGGTGATCTCATTAGGAAGAATAAAGTGAAGACAATCACAAATAAGATTTGAGGTAGTAAAAGGACATAGGCTATGAGAGAATCATTGCAGGGAAATGGAAAGAATTCAGACCCAGGACTCAGCAAAGAACAGATATTAAAACATGCCTTTATGGCCTGCTATCTGTGTGCCCATAATCCCACCCCTAGCTACAATGAGATGAAGTTTATTCACCTGTAAAATGGGGATACTGACTGAAAATGCCTGACAGACGATTTCTTGTATCTAATGAAACAATATGCTCTCTCTTTCTCTCTCCCCTCTTCTATCTCTCTCATACATATGTATGTACATATTTATAAATATACACATAAATATGTATGCACATATATACGTATATACAGACACAGAGACAGACATAGGCATAGAAATATTTTAAGACCACCTGATATAATGGATTGAGAAATGAGCTTAGAGTCTAGGAGACCCAATGGGATTCTACCTTCTATCTCAGCTATGATCTAACTGTGTGACTTGGGGTAAGTCATTAAATTTGTCTGAGGTTTACTTTTTTCTGTATAAAATTAGAGTATAATAATGAATATTTCACAGACTTGTGAGGATCAAATAAGATCATGATTTTAAAATATTTTGCAGACCTATTGCATGATGGGCATATAAACACATTATTATTACTATTATTATTGTTACTATATGTTAATAGATGGAAAATAACAAATAAGAGATAATGAAACTTTTGGGTAAGACATTGGGCATCTAGCCCTTCTCCTTGTTCACTGATTACACTCTCTATTATCTTCATCTCTAATAAAGTTAACCAGGTGATGCTTTTATGGAAACTTCATCTATATGGGACCAGATTTGAGCTCATAGAGCAAAGGACAATGGGACTATCACCTTGCTGTTGCTGAGTGCTTGGTTGTTGTCCTTCATTCTAGAAGAGGACCTAAATGACATCACTATGTTAGAGTCGAGTTACAATGAGTCTGGCTGAGACTGATCAGATCACTAAGAGCTTGAAATGCTCTGTGCTACCACAGGTCAAGCACAAAGAGTCCATGTGAACATTTAGAGTGGGTCCTCTGGATTTGCGCATCTTGCATTTCTTTTGAGCTCTTTCAATTCTGCTTTGCTCATAGAGCACAGCCCATTCTATGATGACAGTACACTAGGCTGGGCAGCCCTGTGCCAGTGTCTCCCATGTCACACAACCTATTTCAAAGTTCTTAAGAGAGACATTGAGAGTGTCCTTGTATCGTTTTTTCTGACCCCCATGTGAGTGCTTGCCCTGTATGAGTTATACTTCTCTTTAATGTAGCTTCAGATCTAATTAGCTATTTTGGCTGCTGTATCACCTCCATATGACCTCCATATATTTTTCCAGTCTTAGGATCATAGAGAAATAGTCCACATAGACCAAAGAAGTCATCTAATCCAACTCTCTCATTTTACAAATGAGTAAATTAATCACAGAGAAGTTAAGTAACTTGGCAAAGGTCATGAAAGTAATGTGTCAGATCCAAGATTTGAAATCAGGTCCTTGGACATCAAATTCAATACTCTTTCCACTACATGATGGGATGAAATGCTATCTATGTACACTTTACCCATATTCTGTGAAGTTCATTTAAACAAAATTACAAAATTTTATTTTGGTTTTGTTTTGTTTTTTTAACTGGACCTGTGACTTATTAGTATAGAGAATTTCCAGTGAAAAAACTTTTTTTAACCAACTTAAGTCCACAACTGCTAAGAAACATGCAGTCCTAAAGAATTGCCTCCAGCTTATAGTAGTCATGTGACTTACCCAGTATCACTCTGCCTGTAAGAGGTAAGTTATGAATTTAGAACTTTGATTCTGAAGGATAGATTTCTAGAAGCATCTAGGTGGTAAAGTAGATAGTGTCTGGACTACGGTCAGGAAGACCTTAGTTTAAATTTAACCTTAGAAAATCACTAGCTATGTGAGCCCGGGAAAGTCACTAAACCTCTGTTTGCCTCAGTTTCTTCAACTAAAAACTGGGATAATAATGCTAACTATTTCCCAGGGCTATTGTGACAATTAAAAGATAAAATAATGTAAAGTGCTTAGCAGAATGTCTGTCACATAGTAAATGCAATATAAATCATAACAATTGTTGTTATTGTAGTAAGTGCTACATAAAGTTAGCTATTATTGTTGTTATTATTTTCATTCTATCCACCAAACATACTGCTTCTCCATTTTACACTTATGCCTATTAAATTACATCTTCACAAATTCATCCCAATTCCCTAGTCCATTGAGATTATCAATGCTAGTGAACCTTCCTAGATTTTTGTTATATGTAAATTTGATGGTATATCCTCTAAGCCTTTATCTAAACCTCTGAAAAGTTAACTATGTCCAAGCCTCCACAGGAAACCTAGCAAGTTGACACTGATCCTCATTCATGATGACACTTTGGGCTTAGCTAGACAAAAGTTCTGTATTCATCTAGCTGTACTCCCATTTAGTGCACTCCTCTCCATCTTATACACAAGAAGAACAGTAGATGTTTTGTCAAATGTTTTATTAAAACATAGATAAGCTACAAGAAGTTTATCCTCCCAATTTACCTTCAACTAATCACATCAGAAGAGGAAATTAAGTTAATCTGGCATTACCTATTCTTGATAAAATTATGCTGAACCTTTGAGATCATCACTTCCTTTTCTGGATGATCAATTAGTATCCTTTTAATAATATATTCTTGAATTTTACCAGTCAACAAAATCATTTTTATTTTCATGCACTTTACATTCTCCATCCCTTTTCATTTTTGGAAAACTAACACATTTCTTATCTAGTTTGCCTTTCCCCAGTGTTACAGAGATCACAGTGTCTCACCAATTCTTTCAAAACCCTGAGTTGTAATTCATTTGGGCCTGGTGGTTTTTATTCATCAAGAGCATCTAGGTTCATCAAGTGGGAAATAACTGAACAAGTTGTGGCATATGACTGTAATGAAATACTACTGTGCTGTAAGAAATGATGAGTTCAATGATTTCAGAAAAAAAAAATGGAAAGATTTACACAAAGTAATGAAAAGTGAAATGAGCAGAACCAAGAGAATAATGTATACAGTAATAGCAATATTGTTTTAAGAATGACTTTGAGTGGAGTAAAAGCAGTGACTTGCTTCAGCTCTCCCCCCAAACCTTACAAATACCTGTAAAAATTGCTCTAAACAAATTCTAAAGCAGCAGATCCCACAAAAAGACAGAGTGAAACAAATTTCCAGTCCAAGACAGCCTAGATGGTTGATCACAAAGGTATATAGTGCCAGACTGGGAGAGGAACACAATTTGGTGTGGGAGCACAGGCAAAACAAGCCTCAGAAAACCTGGTGCAGGTCTCAGAGGACTGAATCACAGGTAGCTGTGATGGTTTCCAGACTTCTCAACCCACAGACACAAAATACAACTTAGAAGGTCAGTGGGAAAATTCTAGGACTGCTGTGAGAGAGAAGCATGGTCCCAGCCCCAGCCCTGGATGCAGTCCCAGGGCAGCAGTTGCCTCCTGAGTTTCCAGCTCTCAGGGGAAATCACATAGCTGATCAGAGGGGTATTGCAGGGATCTCTTTGCCAGTGATGAGGCAGGAATCTCTTGCTTTGCCCTTGCTTGGATCTGGGTCACAGTTCTGGGTGGCAGTGCTGGGGTGAGGAGGAGAGCTGGTGTAATGGAGCTTGTAGTGGCTGTGCAGAGAGAATCCTCAGAGTTCCAAGGAAGAAAAGAGTGCTTGTAGTCACTCACAGACCAGAACACAGGCCAGGAAAGGAGTAAACCTTGCCCCTTATCATACCACCTTGGAATAACTGAAAATTTATAGGTCCCTAGAAATATCTCTGAAAACAGCTATACAAAACCCCCAAAGCTTGGGACAGTACATTCTCCACACTGGAAGCAGACCCCTACCTTGAAAAAGAGTTTAAAACTCAAGTAATTGGCTGGGATCATGAGCAAACAAAGGTGCAAGAAAGTCAGATCATAGAAACTTTCTTTGGTAACAAAGAAGATCAAAATATACCACCAGAAGAAGACAAAAAATTCAAAGCTCCTAAATCTAAAGCCTCCAAGAAAAATATGAATCAGTTCCAGGCCATGGAAGAGCTCAAAAAAGATTTTGAGAAACAAGTAAGAGAAGTAGAAGAAAAACTGGGAAGAGATATGAAAATGATACAAGAAAATCATGACAAACAAGCCAACAGCTTGCTAAAGGAGACCCAAAAAAATACTGAAGAAAATAACATGTTGAGAGTTCCACTTCTGGGAGCCAAAATGGCAGAGTAAAAAGTAAGTTGCTCTCACCCTCCTGTATCAACCTCTAAAGGCCCAGAAAATATAGACCCTGGAAAAACCCTGGAACAGCTGAACCAGAAGAAAGATGGGTTGCAGCAGTCCAGTAACCCAGGTTGCTTGAGGGATTAATAGGAAAGGCTTCTCTTGCCCTGGGGAAGGAACTTGAGGAGTCCCAGCAAGTTAGCAGAAAGCCCCACCTCAGCATACCAGGAGGAGATGCTGAAACTCAGGTGGTGGAGCAGGCAAACACCAACACCTGGACTCCCAAGTACCTGAGTGAGGGCTGCAGAACTGGTGGAAACCAGCTCAGAAAACCGTCATGTGCCTCAACATCCTACAGCAGTCTCCCAGTGCCACAGCAGAAATCTGTGAAGCACTCCAAGGGGCTACAGGCAGATAAACATCCAACTGAAAGGAACTGAAGAAAGCAAAAGGAAAGGAAAAGCAGGCAACATTCAGGGGCCAGACTATCCATTCCTACCTTTAGAGTTCCAGTGTTGCTGATCCCAGCCCAACATCAGGTAAGCTGCCAGAATACTACACCCTCCAACTGCCAACATCAAAGGCCCCAGCACACACCCAGTGACCAGGCCCAAGGCTCCCAACACAAGAAGCTTGAGACTGTGCCTTCTGCTCCCCAGAAGGATAGCTAAATCTCTTTAAAGGCCAGGAAATAAGCAACACCATGAGTAAAAAGAAATGTACCATAGAATCATATTATGAGAACAGTGAAGATCAAGTCAGAAATTCTGAAGAGGACTCCTCCAAGAAAAATATGAATTCATCCCAGGCCCTGGAAGAGCTCAAAAAGAATTTTGAGAAGCAAGTAAGAGAAGAAGAGGAAAAATTGAGAGTGATACAAGAAAATCTTGAAAAACAAGTCAACAGTTTGCTAAAGGAGACCCAAAAAAATACTGAAGAAAATAACGCCTTAAAAAAATAGCCTAGGGCAGCTAGGTAGTGCAGTGGATAGAGCACCGGTCCTGGATTCAGGCAGACCTGAGTTCAAATCCAGCCTCAGACACGTAACCCTTACTAGTTGTGTGACCCTGGGCAACCCCTTTGCCTAGACAAAAAACAACAACAACTACAAAAAAAAAAAAAAAAACCCAGCCTAATCCAAATGCAAAAGAGGTCCAAAAAGCCAATGAGGAGAAGGATGCCTTAAAAAGCAAAATTGGCCAAATGGAAAAGGAAGTCCAAAAACTTACTGAAAAAAATACTTCCTTAAAAATTAAAATGGAGCAATTGAAGCTAATGACTTTATGAAAAATCAAGACAGTGTAAAACAAATCCAAAAGAATGAAAAATTAGAAAACAATGTGAAATATCTCATTGGAAAAACAACTGACCTGGAAAATAGATCTAGGAGAGAGATTTTAAAAATTATTAGACTATTTTAAAGCCATGATCAAAAAAAAGAGCCTAGACATCATCTTTCAAGAAATTATCCAGGAAAACTGCCCTGATATTTTAGATCCAGAGGGCAAAATAGAAATTGAAAAAATCCACTGATCACCTCCTGAAATAGGTCCCTAAAGCAAAACTCCTTGGGATAATTGTAGCCAAATTCCAGAATTCCCAGGTCAAGGAGAAAATATTGCAAGCAGCCAGAAAGAAACTATTGAAGTATTGGGGAAACACAATAAGGATAACACAAAATTTAGCAGCTTCTATGTTAAGGGACCATAGCACATGGAATATAATATTCTGGAGGGCAAAGGAGATAGGATTACAACCAAGAATCACCTACCCAGCAAAACTGAGCATAATCCTTCAGGGGGAAAATGAACATTCAGTTAAATAGAGGACTTTCGAGCATTCTTGATGAAAAGACCAGAGCTGGATAGAAAATTTGACTTTCAAATTCAAGACTCATGTGAAACATGAAGAGGTAAACAGGAAAGAGAAATCATAAGAGACTTATTAAGGTTGAACTATTTACATTCCTGCATGGAAAGATGATATTTGTGACCCATGAGTCCTTTGTCAGTATTAGGGTAGTTGGAGGGAAAAAAATTATATGTATGTATATACTATAGATAGATAGATAGATAGATAGATAGATAGATAGATAGATAGATA
>NW_020950792.1:17032284-17035073 GCF_900497805.2 Vombatus ursinus
ATAGATAGATAGATAGATAGATAGATAGATAGATAGATAGATAGATAGATAGATAGACAGATAGATAGCAGGCACAGGGTGAGTTGAAGATGAAGGAGTGATATCTGGAGAATAATTAAAGAATGAGAGAAGATTATACTGGGAGAATGAAAAGGGGAGAGGTAGAATGGGGTAAATTATCTCACATAAAACACAAAAAAAAGCTTTTACAGTGGAAGAGAATTGGGGGAAAGTGAGAGGGAATGAGTGAATCTTATTCTCAGAGAGTTTGGCTTAAGGGGGGAATAAGATACACACTAAATTGGGTATGGAAATCTATCTTACCCTACAGGAAAATGGGGGGGGGAGGAGACAAGAGAGCACAGGGATGATAGAGAGGAGGGCAGATTGGGGGAGGGGGCAATCAGAAGTAAACACTTCTGAGGAGGGACAGGGGCAGAAGAGAGAATAGAATAAATGAGGGGCAGGATAGGATTAAGGGAAATATACTTGGTTTGTCACAACATGATTACTCTGGAAGTGTTTTGTACAGTTACACATGTATAACCTGTATTGAGTTGCTTGCCTTATCAATGAGGGTGGGTGGGGAGGGAGGGAGGGAGAAAATATGGAACCCAAAGTTTTAAAAACACATGTTTAAAAAAATGTTTTCACATGCAACTGGGAAATAAGAAATACAGGAAATGGGGTATAGAAATCTATCCTGCCCTACAGGAAAATAGAAGGGGAAGGGGATAAGAGAAAGGGGGGAGAGATAGAAGGGAGGGCAGATTAGGGGAAGGGGTATTCAGAATGCATGCCATCTTGGGGTGGGGAGAGGGATGAGATGGGGAGAAAATTTGGAACTCAAAGTCTTGTGGATGTTGAAGTCTAAAAGTAAATAAATTTTTAAAAAAGAAAAAAAAAGGATACAATCCCCCCCAAAATAAATAAATTTTGATGTTGATTATTAAAAAAAAGAATGACTTCGAGCAAGTAAGTTATTTTGACTATTATAAATGCTCAAATTAACTATAAAGGGCATCTAGGTGATTTTTTTTTCTTTTAAACATATTTTGGATATTTAACCGCCATTAGGATTTCTGATACTTTCCTGTATCCTAGATCTCAAAGAATAGAATCAGTCTTCATATTTGGAAAAGAATTGGAGGCAAATATTACCAGCTATTTATTTCTAAGCCCAAAATAGCTAATTAATAGTGGGTCAAGAAGACATGGAGCTACATTATACCATATGAATATTAGGACAGCAAGGCAAATACTAGGAAAAGTTAGCAAAAAGAAATTATAAAATCTTAAGACCATTTGAAAATATCGGTTCTGTCCCCAAAGTGAAGTCCTTTAGCATTGTTTCATTTTGCCACCTCTGTCTCCATCTCATTTCTTTGTTAACCTTCTGTGTCAATTAAAGCATCCTAAATCACAGCATATTTTTTCTTTTCTCTCTGATTTTAATTATAGCCAGTATTTTATAGTGCTTTAAGATTTTCAAAGAACTATACATGTGTAACCTCACTTGATCCTCACAGCAACCCTATGAGGTAGCTGCTAAAATCACAATTTTACAGATGAAGAAACTGTGTATCAGAGAGTTTAAGTGACATATCTAAGCCACATAGCTAGAAGAAGGTATCTGAAGCAGGAATTGAAATTGAGTTTGCACTAATTCCACTGTACCTCATAGCTGTCAGGTATTTAGCAAAATGCATAAATTTAAATTATACCTTAGGAGATAGCAAATCATGGGTGGATCTAAATTAAGGACAAGAGCTAACAATCTGCACCCCAACCCAAGGAAGATATGAAAGGCTATAGCCATGTGAAATAAAAAAGAGGGGGGGAAAGGAAAAAAAATACGACAGTATTGTAAATTAATGCCTTAAACATTCTTTTTGTTTTTGGTTGGATGATCTCTGAAGACCCTATGGAGATACTCTGTCTCATAGCATCTGAGAATGTTTAGGAGGAAAAACAAATGACTCTTTTGGCATGGTGAAAGTACTATGACTGTTTACTTGGAGCATTGCTTTCCCAGACAATTCATAATAAGCTTCTTCAATTAATCTTACTTCACTTACTTAATTCTATGGAGAGAGAGTAAGCATGAGTATGAGCCTAGAGAGTACATGCAGGATAGTGATAGACTTAATTTTGCTTTACAAGTGTATCTATTGACAGTTTGAGTCTTGTTAACTTGAGTCTCCTTAAAAGAGATAAAGCAGAGTGATTTAAAAGTCACTATAATTATCAGTAAATATGTCGACCCTATTTTAGAAGGAATGTATGTTGGGTCTTCTAGATTAATATGGTTATTTAGTTTGGCTATGGTAAAAGAAGACTTAATAGACCATCTTTTCAGACTTATTTAGAGATCTCATTTCTATAAGAGAAGATTCAAGTTGCAATACAGCTTAATCTCAACTCTAATAAAGATAATTGCTATTTAGAATAATAAAACCATACGATCATATCTAAATGTAGAAGGAATCTTGGAGTCCATCTGGTCCAATCCCCTCATTTTATAAATGAGTCTGTCAGTCATAAACATGTATTAAGTGCTTACTAATTGCAATTCACATAGGAAAATGAGGAACAGAAAAGTTAAATGAGTTGCTGGAGGTAGGATAATACTAATAGTTGACATATGTGTACTGACTTACAGTTCACAAAGTACCTTCCTTACCAGAATTTTATCATCTTCATTTTTCAGATAAGAAAATGGAAGCAGAAGAGAGAGAGAGGGAGAGAGAGAGAGAGAGAGAGAGAGAGAGAGAGAGAGAGAGAGAGAG
>NW_020950792.1:17035083-17043830 GCF_900497805.2 Vombatus ursinus
GAGAGAGAGAGAGAGAGAGAGAGAGAGAGAGAGAGAGAGAGAGAGAGAGAGAGAGAATAATTGACTTGCCAAAGGTCAGACAATGATAAAGCATAAGAGCAGACCTGAGGCTTCAGGGAATCAGCAATTCCAACCTGAGGTTGAGATAAGTAAAATGGTTTACCAAGTGTCACATAATTTGGAAGTAGCAGGGCCTAGATCATACCTAAGTCTCCAATTAATCAATGAGAATTGATTAATTGATGACCATGTGCTAAGTACTATGCTAATCACTGGAAAAAAAGATAAAAGTGAAATAGTCCTTGCCTTCAAGGAACTTACATTCTATTCGAGGAGACATGTTGGTACTTACAAAATAGATACAAGGTGATTTGGTGGGGGGTGCAGCAGGGGTGCATGGATAAATATTTAAACATACACACTCACATACGCAAAACACACTTTTAATTTCAATCTGCATTACCAGCATTTTCTTCCTCATTGCCTTGAGTCCAGACAACCACCAAACAGAAAATCAAGAAATCCCTGATTTGTAGTATTTACCAATCAGAGGTATAAATCTTTAGACTGAAAATTTAACATTTGGCTTTCACTCTCCCAAGGCAGTATGATATGGTTCCCATAAGGTGTTAAGAAAACTAGCAGATAGAGGATGAGGATTGAAAAACACACAAGCTCTCATACACACACACACACACACACACACACACACACACACACTTATATAGTGCTCTAAAATTCCAAAGTACGTTAGATACATTGTCTTATTTAAAATTCCCAACAACCCCATGAGATAGATATTACAACTATTTCTCTGATGAGGAAACTGAGACTTAGAGGGACTAAGCAACTTGTCCTGATCACATAGCCAGTAAGTATCAGAGGCCAGATTTCAAATCATTTCTTCCTTACTCAAAATCCAAAACTCTCTCTCTGTCTCTCTGTCTCTCTGTCTCTCTCTCTCTGTCTCTCTCTGTCTCTCTCTCTCTCTCTCTCTCTCCATATAAACACATATACATATATAGTCAGTATAACTCTACATATGTATATATGCATGTTTTATGTGTGTATATATATTGGATATATACTGCTATTTTTAATAAAGGTAAATAAGTGAACATGTTGTGAATTATTTCAATTTGAGAAAAAATCAATATAGTAAGTAGTCATTTGTACACAATAACAAACTCTAAATAGTTATCTTTTTGTAATACTTTTTTTTACCTTAGTACTATTCAATATAAACTTTGTTTTATAACTGATGATGTGCATCTAAATCAATAACTCTGCTAACTGTCCTACTTATTTTGATGTTTGCTTCTATCAAAAAAGTCATCATATTCCTTTCCTACAAGAACTAAAAATACAACTAGAAAGAAAGGATTTTCTTTCTTTGAGTTTATGATCCATCTGGATTTTCCTTAATAAATGGTGATTAGAATGGGCAGAGGATTCTATCTTTATAGCTTACTAGGGTTTCATGAAGTTGGTGATGGGAAATAAATACTTCTAAGCCCATTTTCTCTGTAGTATAGATTTAAACATACAATCCATGCAATGTGTTTTTATTCATACTAATAACTACTACTTCTTCAAATTTGCATATTACTCTATTTTATAGAGAACTGTCCTCGCAAAAGCCCTGTGACATAGGTACTGCAAATATATATTTTAATAGTACTTTAAAAAATGATCAATACTCTGGAAGTTAAAATGCTATATTCACAGTCACACATAACTACTAGATACTGAATCTAAATTTGAACACAGCTCTTCTGATTTCAGATCTTATGTTATTTCAACTATGCCAAAAGAGATAATAAAGTTATATTCTCTAAAAGCATAAGAAAATAATTTTAACTATTAATGGACAAAGAACTTCAATTATTTTTGTTCCAATGGAGCCCTTTGTTGTCCCTTTGTTTGAGAGACCTTTCAGCGATCCATATGTTACTCCACATGCCCTTCAATGGACCTGGATCGAAGCTGCTTACCTGTGACTTCTTTGCTCCAGACACTTCCCAAAGGAGCCTTGTGTTGGGCCAAGGTTCAGGCTGTAACTTTGAGATCTCTTCACTCAGAAAACATCCCAAGGCACACTCTGTCATCCATGTTTCAGAACAGCTGTGGCTACTCTGTCTTTTACTCCACGGCTTTCTTAGGGGTTCCTGAAGCCTTAGGATCAGAACCACCCCAAATGCCAGTTCCTGCCCTCTCTCTGTATTATCCTATGCCATACCTTTGCCAGCTCTTGCCTGCTAGGAAACAGCCTCACTATCTGCTACAATTTTGAAGCAATGCCTTGAACAATACAATCATTTGCCACCCTCAAGTAACCTCTCTCCATCCACTGATACTCTGCATGAACATCAATGATTAGCACATTCAAACCTTGTCATATTTTCTCTCCCCAGTGATTCTGAACCTTATCTCCAGCTGCCTATTCCACTCAAATAAAAATAGCTAGCATTTGTAGCGCTTTAAGATTTAACATTTATCAACATTATCTCATTTGATCCTCACAATAATCATTTGAGGTAGGTGTGATTATTATCCACATTTTACAGATGAGGAGGCAACCAGAGGTTAAGTGATTTGCCTAGGGTCACAGAGCTAATTATTTTTCTAAGGCTATAGTTGAACTCAGGGCTTCCTGACTCCAGGACAGGACTCTAATCCACCTAGCTGCCTCAGAAATATCCCTTCTGATAGAGCTTCTTGTCCCTCCCACCGTGTTCCATAGTAAACAAACTTAGTTTCATTGTAATTTTTGTTTTTCTCTTCCCTGTCCTTCCATTTTCTGGCCCTCACTGAGATGAGACCTAGCACTCTTCTAATATCAGAGTATCACTGTCCACCCTTTCCGTACTGCTTGTACTTTTACTCAGATGCTTCATTAGTCTTGGTAAGTAACTTCAATATTCCTTATATTCCATTACCGTTCATATTAGGCAGGATTTGGGAAGCAGAAAGATTGTCAGCCAGGAAATGAAGATATTGAAGGAAGGAGAGTGACCTGGGTATTGGCCAATAACAGCTACAGAATCATTATTGGATGTTAAAATTGAACTGAATGAAACTCAAGGAAGGAGAGGAGAGTGAGTAATGGTAGTGTACTGAGAATCTGGAAATGGTACTACTACATGCATATAGCAAAGATATCCTCGATGGAGATATGAGAAGGAAACATCTTCATCAAGGATGTCTTTGATATATGTCTATATATTCTCCTCATATAAATTTTATTGACATGAGTTGGTGGATATTGCTTTTCTCATGCTTTTTTTTATTTGCAATTTTTCCAAGTTTTTTTAATATCTTTGTTTTCTTTCTTTCTTTCTGACATATTGAGAATGAATTCTTCAATATTATCAGAATTGTGTCACTTCTTGTCCAGACCTCCACTGTGTATCCTCAGTGTAAACCAGCTGCTCTTTTCATCTTTATTTCCTTTAGTGCTGTTTCCCTTAGGAAGCAAGTCTTAGAACTGTGATGTTATAGTAGCAACATGATCTCTCCATTGTACTGGACAGTGAAAGATTTCTGAACAGAATAATAATTTTTAAAAAAAACTAGCACACAATCTGGTTTTTTTTTGTTTGTTTTTTTAAGCTTCACCATGTTGCAAGTTATTGGGGGAAGAGAGCAGTACAATAATGTTGTTATTCATTTCTGTCCTATAAGTATTGTTATTGCTAATTAAAAAGTGAAGTAGCAAACAAGTCAAAAAGTTAACCAATCTTATTTTTAAACTTGTTGCTCTTTTAAAAATTGATGTCACTGATATGCAAAACTAAGGTTTAATCATGTATTTATTTAATAGTCTTTTCTACATTCATTTCATTAAAGTTAACAATGTAATAGTGAAGACAAAACCAAGATGTTTTCCACTTATAGAATGTAGTGAAAAGCCTACAAAAATAGGCATGTTAAAAGTATAAAAATATAAAGCTCAAGGATTAAATAGTAAATGCTAGAGGAAAGGCAGCCTTCATTAGTTTGATTGACTGCCTGATGTGAATTCTGATTCAGTTATGATCTGAACTGTGTCTCTGTCAGAGATTTGGAATAAAAATGTTATAACTTTTAAACACTAGGCTTGATATTTATTATTTGATCCTGCATTTAAAAATAAGTTCTACAAGGTCTATCAAGGGAAGAAAATAAAATATATTACTTTTCTGAGTAATTTTAAGTCATGGAATATTGAAAATGTTGATTCCAATGGAGTTAAAAGGAATATTCTTCCAATACCCAAAACAAGAAAATAAGTAAAAAACCATTGTTCCATGACCCAAAGGACAAGAGTAGTGATTGCCTAAGATTTTCTACTACCTATTGATGTCAGTGAAGACATTTGTTACTTCATTCCCTGTCAACTTTCAGGCATCTTAAAGCTGAGATGCTAACTGGTTTAGCAAAGGTAGTGACTTTTATTTAGTAAAGGAAAGAAACAGGAAACATTTCTCAACAAAATATATAAACTGAGTCTGGTTCGAGTTTTTATTTTTTTGTTTTGTTTTGTTTTTTCCTAGAGAAATTAAAAGGACTACCTACTTTTTCTTTTTCCTTGACTTGGTTCTTTTTTATCTTAGTGAATTACAGTAAATTTCAGATAATCTTCCAAATCATGGATATTCCTTACTTGAGGTGTTCAGGAAGGACTAACACCTCTGTTGTGAAGGCTTATTGAGCCCTTTGTAGGGCTGCTCATCTACTTCAGTGTCCATCTTCACTCCTCCCTCATCTGTAGTTTTCAGAAGCTATAGCGTGCACACTAGTCACATCCTGGTAAACTATCTTGGTAGATAGGCTAAACCAGGTTGAGGGTAACCTCAATGTGTTGGTGAATTAGTGGGATGTCTACCCCAAGCATTTTAAAGACTTTCCCCAGAGGGTAAATGTGAACAATGTATTCCAATGGCCATGGAGGTAGATGAAGCAGGCACCATGCAGCACTTAGAACTTATTCAGGCATTGAATACACCAAGGTCATCCACTGCATCCTGGACCATCACCATTCATCTTGACTTTTGTCTTACCACTGGAATTTGATAATTCAAGACGATGGAGTGAGGAAGATGACTTTATACAACTCTACCCCACTTAAATCCAATTCATGTTCAAATCAAGATATCACCCATGATGTCATTGTTCCTCTGAAAAAATGAAGAATTAACAACACACCATTACCACATTACTTTGTTTGCCAAGTAGAAAAATCCCCTCCACTTCTCTGTTTGCATAAATTCAATCCATCATCTAAGGTGATGCTCATACCCTACCTTCTCATCACAACTTCTCTGATTATTTTATTCTGTTTCGATTTCTTAATTTGTTGAACTCTTATGTCATTTGTTATATAGTAATTCATTGTTATCTAATTCCTACAAATATATTGAATTTCTTTCCCCAGCTGAAATGTAAGGGATGAGATCATGCTTTAAATGCTTTAATTCTACAGAAAATGATGGACACATAGATAAGTAATTCATTTTTCAATTAGTAGGATCACAAATCAAAGCTAGAGAGCCTTCATGTGCTGACCTATTATTTTATCAGTGTAGAGACCTCATCCTAGAAAACAAACAAATAAACAAAAATACTTCTAGGGATGATGTATATTTATTTCACCTAGAATGCATGTGGTGCTAGATGAATTTATTTATTTATTTTTGAAATAATGAAGGTAGTGTGGCAAAGTAGAAAAGGTCTTGGATTTAGTATCAGAAAGCATGGGTTCAAATTGTGCCTATGTAGTTTTATATGCTATGTCATTATTAATTTCTTTTACCTTGGAAATTCCCTGGAAGTCAGATCCCTTTTCCATAAAATGAGAGGTTTCATTTAGATGAACTCTGACCTTTCAGCTCTAATTTTTTAATGTAATATTAGATATATACCTCATATGCATTTTGCTGATAACAGAGTTTTAGCTCTGACAAAAAAATGAATGCCCAAGTCTCACAAACATTGATGATTATAATTTGTATTTTTTAAGTTTTCAGAGTCTTAGAGAGTGGCCTGAATCACATAGAGATTTAAGTACTTGCCCAGTGTCATACTGCTAATGTGTGTCAAAAGGCAGGAATTAAACACAGGCTTTCTAACTCCATGGACAAGCTTCTGTCCACTTTGCCAAGCTATCTTTCACTTAGGCAGTTCTCATTTTATGTTCATTTTATCAATGAGGAAACAACATAGTAAAAAATCATTTCCTTATCACAGTTAAGGAAAATGCCTTTTGTAAAATATCCTTCTTTTTGTTCCAGTCCAGAGTCTGAAAACTTGAATGGTCTAAGTCAGGTGTGATCCAAAACAGGTTAGAGAGATTAACTAAATTGTTGTTTTAACTAATATTTTAAAACAGCAGAATGGAAAAATAATCTTCGCAACCTCATAATAACCATCAAAAATTATGTTTCATCACAGTTTAGGGGAAGTGCTGGAAAGTAAGAGCGAATGAGTGAATCTTATTCTCTTTAGATTTGGCTTAAGGAGGGAATAACATACACACTCAATTGGGTATGGAAAGTTATCTTACCCTACAGGTAAATGGAGGAAAGGGATAAGAGGGGGAATGATAGAAGGGAGGGAAGATTAGGAGAAAGGGTATTCAGAATGCACACTGCCTTGGAGTTGGGGGAGGGACAAGATGGGGAGAAAATTTGGAACTCAAAATCTTGTGGAAATGAATGTTGAAAACTAAAAATAAATAAATTAATGAATCTTAAAAAAATTATGTTTCATCACTAAAATAAGTAATATCTTATATAAGAAACAAAATATCAATAAATGCTTATTTTGAAAAATAATAGTATTCCATTGCCAATTCTCCAGAGAAATAAGTTTATTGTTTTTGTTTTGTTTTGTCCTGTTTTGGGCCTTTTCCTGTCATGGAAGAGGCACTATCCCAAGGTTCAGAATTTTTGTGCCCATCTTTTCAGAGCCAATTCTGAGGATTTGTGAGATTTCAGTTCTTTCAAAGTGGTATGATCTAAGGAAACTTGTTATCACTGCTCTCCTGCTCTTTGCTCTGATCTGTGAGTGACCACAAGCACTCTTTTCTGCCCTGGAACTGTGACCAGGGTTCAGTATACTAGTGTTCCTTCTAGAACTGGGCCTGTGACCAGTTAAAAAAAAAGAAATAGGCTTGGAAAATGACCAAACAACAATAACAACAACAAAAAGAACATGATCATAGAAAGATATTATGGTGATAGGGAGGATCAAAACCCAAACTGAAATGAGGATAGTGTCAAAACAGCTATATGCGTAGTCTCAAAGAAAAAGGTAAATTGATGTCAGACCCAAAAATAATTCCTGGAAGGCCTCAAAAAGAAATTGAAAAATCAAATAACAGCAAAAACTGGGAAAAGAAATATAAAGAAAGAAAATCATTTTAAAAGAGTCAACAACTAGATGAAGCATTAAAAAAGGGGAAAAAATTCACTGAAGAAAACAACTCCTTAAATAGTGGACTTGATCAAATGAAAAAGGAGGTACAAAAGCTTGCTGAAAAAAAATTCCTAGAAAATTAGAATTGTGCAAGTAGAAGGTAATGACTTTATGAGACATCAACTAACAATAAAACAAAATCAAAAGAATGAAAAAAAGAAAATATGGAATATCTCATTAGAAAAAAACAATTGACCAGGAAAATAAATCTATGAGAGATAATTTAAAAATTCCTGAACTACCTGAAAACCATGACTGAAAAAAGAGTTTAGACATTATCTTTCAAAAATTATCAAAGAAAACTGCCTTGACATCTTAGAGACAGAGGCTAAAATAGAAATTTAAGTCTTCTGCTGATCACCTCCTGAAAGAGATCCCAAAATGAAAATTCCCAGAAATATTATATCCAATTCTAGAGCTTCCAAGACAAGGAAAAAATACTCCTAGCAGCTAGGGAAAAAAAAAACAATTAAAATATCAAGAAGTCACAGTTAGGATAACACAAAATTTAGCAGCTTTTACATTAAAGGGTCAAAGGGCTTAGAATATGATATTCTGGAGGGCAAAGGAGTGAGGATTACAACCAAGAATCACCTACCCATCAAAACTGATTATAATCTTTCAATGAGGGGGTCGGAATGGGTATTTATGAAATAATGGACTTTATTCAATTTTATTTTATGATTCCTGATGGATTGATTCCTGATGAAAAGACCAGACCTTAAGAAAAATTTTGATTTTCAAATACAAGACTTGAGAGCATCATTAAAAAGGTAAGCAAGACAGAGAAATCATAAGGGATTCAATAAGGCTAAACTATTTCCATTTTTACATGGGAAGATGATACCATTATTAGGGAAGTTAGGAGGAGTATACATAGAAAGGGGACACAGGTGTAAGTCAACTATGATGGGATAATACATTAAAAAATAAGGGATGAGAAAGAGAGAGGCACTGGGAATAGGGAGAAGGGAGAGGGACAATGGGGTAAATTGTCTCACAGAAAATAGGCACAAAAGATCTTTTACAGGGGATGGGAAGATGGTCAGGATGGGCAATGCTTAAACCTTACTCTCATCAGAATTGCCTGAGAGAATAACAGATGTACTCAGATGGGTATAGAAATCTACCTTACCCTACAAGGAAGTATGATAGGTGGGAAATAAGAGAGGAAGGTGACGTTGATAGAAAGGATGGCAGATTGGGTGATGGGGTAGTGAGAAGCAAAATATGGTGAAAGGGGAGAGAGAGAGAGAGAGAGAGAGAGAGAGAGAGAGAGAGAGAGAGAG
>NW_020950792.1:17043840-17062264 GCF_900497805.2 Vombatus ursinus
AGAGAGAGAGAGAGAGAGAGAGAGAGAGAGAGAGAGAGAGAGAGAGAAGGGAAAACAGGGAAAATAGGATGAAGGGAAATATACAGTAATGATAACTGTGAATGTGATTAAGATGAACTCATCCTTAAAACAGGAGAAGATAGCAGAGTGGATTAAAAACTGGAATCTAAAAATATGTTGTTTACAAGAAATACATTTAAAGCTGAGAGACATACACAGAGTAAATGCAAGGAGCTGGAGTATAATTTATTATGCTTCAGTTGAAGTTAAAAAGAAAAGCATGAATAACAATCATGATCTCAGACAAGGTAAAATCTAAATAGGTCTAATTAGAAGAAATAAATAAGAAAACTACATCTTGCTGAAAGGTACTATAGAAAATGAAGTAATATCAATACTAAAATTATAAATGGCATAGCATCCAAATTCTTAAAGGAAAAGTTGAATGAATTACAGGAGGAAATAGACAGTAAAACTATACTAACGGGGACCTCAACTTTCCCATCTTAGAATCAGATAAATCTAATTTAATAATGAAAATGTAGATTAACAGCATCTATAGTCATATGAAAAATGTTCTAAATCATTATTGATTAGAGAAATGCAAATTAAAACAACTCTGAGGTACCACATCACACTTTCAGATTGGCCAACATGACAAAACAGGAAAATGTTAAATGTTGGAGAAGATGTGGGAAAATTGGAACTCTAATGCATTGTTGGTGGAGTTGTGAAATAAACCAATTTGGAGAGCAATTTGGAACCATGCCCAAAAGGCTATAAAAATGTGCATACCGTTTGACCCAGCAATAGCACTTCTAGGGCTGTATCCCAAGGAGATCATACAAATGGGAAAAGGACTCATGTGTATAAAAATATTCATAACAGTTCTTTTTGTGGTGGCAAAGAATTGGAGATTGAGGGAATGCCCATCAATTGAGGAATGGCTGAACAAGTTGTGGTATATGAATGTAATGGAATACTGTTGTGCTATAAGAAATGATCAGCAGGCAGACTTCAGAAAAACCTGGAAAGACTTGTATGGACTGATGCTGAGTGAAGTGAGCAGAACCAGGAGAATGTTGTACACAGTAATAGCCACATTGTGAGATGACTAACTTTGATAGACTTAACCATTCTCAGCAAAGCAAGGATCTAAAACATCTCCAAAGGTCTAATGATGGAAAATGCTATCTGCATGTAAAGAAAGAACTATGGAGTTTGAATGCAGATTGAGGCATACTATTTGCTCTTTTTTTCTTCTGTTGTGTTTTGTTTCCTCTGTATGATGGTTATTCCCATTGGTTCTAATTCTTTCTTACAACATGACTAATGTGAAAATAAGAATGTTTAATAAGAATGTATATGTATAGCCTATATCAGATTTTGCACCGTCTTGGGGAAGGGGGGGGGAAGAAGGGAAGAAAAATTTAAAACTCAAAAGCTTACAGAAGTGATTGTCAATAAATCAAAATAAATTAATAAAAAAGAAAGAAGTTAAGAAGACAAATTGAATTTTAGAAAAGTTAAATATGATAGACCTCTGGGGAAAATGGAAAGGGAATAGAAAAGAATATACCTTTTTATTCAGTGATACTTGGCACCTACATAAAAACAGACTGTGTTAGGCCATAAAAACCTCTTAGTCAAATGGAGAAAAGCAGAAATATTGAAATCATAATGCAATAAATTATTTTAATAAAGGGCTACAGAAACATAGAATAAAAATTAATTGAAAATTAAATAATTTAATTCAAAGAATGAATAGATCAAAGGACAAATTATAGAAACAATTAATAATTTCACTAAAGAGAAAGACAACAATGAGACAACATACCAAAATTTATGGGATGCAGCTAAAGCAATACATAGGGGAAAATATATGTCCCTAAATACTTACATCAATAAAGTAGAGGAAAAAAACAGATAAAATAATTGGACATGCAACTAAAAAACAAAAGAAACACAAACAACAAAACTAGAAAAAGAACAAATTAAAAATTCCCTATTAAATACCAAATTGGAAATCCTGAAAATCAAAAAAGAGATTAATAAAATAGAAAGTAAGAATACCATTGGACTAAATGATAAAACTAGAAGTTGGTTTGATAGTGGGGGGGAGCAATAAAATAGATAAGCCATTGATCAATTATATTATTTTAAAAAACAAGAAAACCAAATTACTAGTATTAAAAAATTTTTAAAAGATAAAATTAAAGCAATTATTAGGAGCTTTTTTGCCCAATTATATGCCAGTAAATCTAACAATCTAAGTGTAAAGGATGAATATTTACAAAAATATAAAGTGCCCAGATCAACAGAAGAGAAAATAGAATACTTGAGTAACTCTATCTTAGACAAAAAAAAATTGAATAAGCCATCAATGAAGTCTGTAAGGGGGAGAAACAATAACAACATTCAGGACCAGATAGATTCACTTTTAAAGAAAACCAGTTCCAATAATATATAAACTCTTTGGAAAATTAGGCAAAGAAGGAGTTCTACCAAATTCATTTTACAACACAAATAAAGTGCTGATACCTATACCAGAAAAAGTGAAAGCAGAGAAAGAAAACTACAGACCACTTTCCCAAATGAATCTTGATGCAAAATTTCTAAATAAAACACTAGCAAGGAAATTACAGTAATATATAAAAAAGAACATACAAAATGACTAATTGGGATTTATACTAGGAATGCAGGTCTGGTTCAATATTAGGAAAACTATCAACATAATTTACCATATCAATAATCAAACAAAATATCATATGATAATCTCACTAAATTCAGAAAAAAATTTTACAAACTACAACACTCATGCCTATTAAAAACACTAGAAAGTATAGGAATAAATGGAGCTTTCTTTAAAATTATAAGTAATATCTATCTAAAACCATCAGCAAGCATTGTTTTTATGGGAATAAACTAGGAGACTTCCCAGAAAGATCGAGATGAAAAAAAGATGACCATTATCACCACTATTGTATGATACTATTCTAGCAATGCTAGCTATAGCAATGAGAAGAAAAATCAACTGAAGGAATTAGAATAGGCAGTGAGAAAAAAAAACTATCACTCTTTTCAGATCATATTATAGTATACTTAAAGAATCATATTGAATAACATATTCTGTTTTGTTTTGTTTTTCTTTGCTGTTTACCTTTTTATGCTTCTCTTGAGTCTTGTATTTGAAGACAGAATTTGCTGTTCAGCTCTGGTCTTTTCATTAGAAAAGTTTGAAAGTCCGGTATTTCAGTGAATGTCCATTTTTTCCCCTGAAAGATTATGCTCAGTTTTGCTGGGGAGTTGATTCTTGGTTGATACCAAAACTCCTCTGCCTTCTGTAATATCATATCCCAAGTCCTTTTCTCCTTTAATGTAGAAGCTGATAAGTCCTGTGTAATCCTTACTGTAGCTCCTTGATATTTGAATTGTTGCTTTTTGGCTGCTTGCAGCATTTTCTCCTAGACCTAATAGTTCTGAAATTTGGCTACAATATTCCTTGGAGTTTTCATTTCAGGATCTCTTTTAGGAGGTAAGTGGTGGATTCTTTCAATGACTATTTTACTTTATGACTCTAAGATATCAGGGCAATGTTCCTGGACAATTTCTTGAAAGATGCTATCCAGACTATTTTTTTTTAATTTTTATCGTGGTTTTCAGGTAGTCCAACAATTCTTAAATTATCTCTCTTGGACTTATTTTGCAGGTCAGTTGTATTGCCAATGAGGTATTTCTCATTTTCTTCTACTTTTTCATTCTTTTGATTTTGTTAGACTGATTCTTGATGTCTTATAGAGTCATTAGCTTCCACTTGCCCAATTTTAATTTCTAAGGAATTATTTTCTTCAGTTACCTTTTGTACCTCCTTTTCCATTTGGAGAATTCCACTTCTTAAGGAGGTTTTTGTTGTTGCTGTTCTTCAGTGAATTTTTTTTTTCCCCAATTTGGCCAATTCTGTTTTTTAAGGAGTTGTTTTCATCAGTTATTTATGTGCTTCCTTTTCCAAGCTGTTGACTCTTTTTTCATGATTCTCTTGCATAACTCTCATTTCTTTTCCAAAATTTTCTTCTACTTTTCTTATTTGATTTTTAAAATCATTTTTCAGTTCTTCCAAGAGGAATTTTTGGGCTTGAGAACAATTCATAGTCCTCTTTGAGGCTTCTTCACATGTAGATATTTTTAACATTGTTGTCCTCTTCTGAGTTTGTGTTTTGAGCTTCCCTGTTTCCATAGTAACTTTCTGTGGTCAGGGCTCTTTTCGTTTGTTTGTTTTTTGCTCAATTTCTAGACTATTTTGTGACTTTTAAAGTTGACCTCTGCTCCTAGGGTACAAGGGCCACTGTCCCAAACTTCTTGTGCTGGGGGGCCAAGGACCTGAACACTGACTTTCTGTGCTGGGGCCTCTGGGACTGGCATCTTGCACACTGAAACAGAGTGGTCTGGCCTAGTCATACCTGTTGTGCCAAGGGCTTCAGAGCTGGTAGTTTGCCTGTTTTGGGGCTGGAGGCCTCATAGGTGACTCACTATGTCACTGGCCTGTTGAACCACTACCATGAGACCTGAGTTGCTGATCTGTGCTGTGTGGCTAAGAGTCTGCCCCTGGCTTGAGCAGGCACCACCTGCACTGGGCTGCATTCCCCTTTTACCCAAGTGATACAGATTTTTCATGAAGTCCTTCTAAGTTATCTTGGGCTGGAAAATAGTTTCACTCTTTTTTTTTTGTGGGTTCTGTCACTCCAGAATTGGTTTTCATACTTGATTTAATATTGTTTCCTAGGAAAGCTGAAGAGGACTCTGGCTATTTCTTGGCTTTTCTCCATCATCTTGGCTCTGCCTCTGAGAATGCTACAGAATTAACTAAAAACTAGTTGAAATAATTAACAACTTCAGCAAAGTTGAAGGATATAAAATGACCCTCCTAAGTCATCAGCATTTTTATATATCACTAACAAAGCCCAGCAGCAAGAGATAGAGAAATTTATTTTAAAATAACTATAGCCAACATAAAATATTTAGAAGTCTATCTGCCAAGGTAAACCCAGTAACTATATGAACGCAATTACAAAACATTTCTCAGTCAAATAAAGTCAGATCTTAAAAATTGGGAAAAAATATTATTTGTTCATGAAAAGACTGTGCCAATATAGTAAAAAATGACAATTCTAATTAAATTAATTTACTTATTCAGTGCCATACCAGTCAAACTTCCAAAAAAACCCTTATTTTATAGAACTGGGAAAAATAATCACAAAATTCACCTGGAAGAACAAAAGGTCAAGAATATTAAAGGAAATAATGAAAAAATATGTTAAAGAAGGGTGATTCAACATTACCAGATCTCAAACTGTATTAAAAATTGTAATCATCCAAAGAATCTGGTACTGGCTAAGAAATATAGTGGTGGATCAGTGGAATAGATTAGGTACATAATTTACAGTGGAAAAATGACCATAGTAATCTATTATTATATAAACACAAAGATCCCAGCTTTTTGGACAAGAATTCACTATTTGACAAAAACTGCTGGGAAAACTGGAAAGCAGTTTGGGAAAAAAAAATTAGATATTCACTAACATCTCATACTCTACCAAGAAAAGGTTAAAATGGTTATATGATTTAGATAAAAAAAAGTAATTGTAATAAGCAAATTAGTGGAGCATGGAAAATTTTACCTGTCAGATCTATTGATGAAGGAAGAATTAATGACCATATAAAAATAGAGAGCACTATGGAATATAGACTGGATAATCATGAATATATTAAATTTAAAAAGTTTTGCATAAACAAAATGAATGCAGCCAAAATTAGAAGAAAAGTGGAAAACTGGGAGGAAATTTTACAGCAACTTTCTCTGATAAAAGCTTAATTTCTCAAGTATATAGAGAACTGTGGTGGGTAAAAGATGAAACAACTGAGCAAACCAAGGTATGTGCTTCTGAGTATTTCACTTTATTAAGCAATGAATGCCAATCAAATAACAAATTGGGACCATGCCTCTTCACCTTAGGCCCTGGACCTCGAATACAAGGGGAGACAGATTTTTATATATTAAAAGTAAAAAGTAAATAAATAAATAAATAAATAACCATATATAAACTATGATACAATATTAGGTATCCTTCTTCTAATTAGAGAGGGGCTTTCTGAGTTAAAAGGGGGGGGGCAAATGAGCGAATTTCAAAGTTGGGAAGGAGGAGAGCCTGCAGGTGTAATTCCCTGAAATCAGAAAAAGATGTGTCCCACTACTTCCCCCCACCCTAATGTCTGTATTCAGTCAAAACAGAACCAAGAAATGGTTACTAATTAATCAGTGCAGGGCCAGTTGTCAAATAAAACAAGTGAATTTCTTGAGATGCATAATCATGAAAAAAACTATTTCCATCGATCTTTGAATCTGACTTGGTTTCTGGTCACCATAACCTACAGTCTTAGTTAAGTGTCTCTAAGTAACAGGTGGATATGGTCCAAATTTTCAGTCATGAGGTTCAAACAATGCAATAAACCTTTCTTACAATGCCCATAACTGAAGAGAATTTTCTTACAAGACAGAAATTTGACTAGATTCATAATTGAATAGAAAAGGAACTGAGCTAAATTGTGTCACAAGATGGAGTCAGTGTGGTTTACTCAGTTCTCATAATTGCCTCAGAAATGAGTCAAATTTATAAGAATACAAGGCACTCCTCAATTGATAAATGGCCAAAGGATATGAACAGCCTGTTTTCAGGAGAACAAATCAAAGTTATCTACAGTCATATAAAAAATGCTTTAAATCACCATTGATTATTGTTGTTTAGTCATTTTTCAGCCATATCTGACTTTTCGTGACTCCATTTGGGGTTTTCTTGGGAGAGATATTGGAGTGGTATGTCATTTCCTTCTCCATCTCATTTTATAAATGATAATACTAAAACATAAAAGGTTAAGTGACCTGCTCAGGGTCTGAGGTTAGATTTGAGCTCAGAAAAGTGAGTCTTTCTGACTCCAGGCCCAGCAATCTATCCACTGTGCCACCTAGATACCCCCAGTATAAAGTAAAAAGATACACATTAAAATACCTCTGATCTACCACCTCACACCTATCAGATTTGCTGATATGACAGAGAAGAAAAATGGCAAATGTTGGAAGAAAGATTGCTACACTAATGCATTGTTGGTGGAGTTGTGAGCTGATCCAACTATTCTGAAGAGCAATTTGGAACTATGCCCAAAGGGCTATAAAAGTGTGTATATGTATCAGCCCATCAATACCACTACTAGATCCCAGAAAGTTTAAAAACAAAAAGGAAAAGGTACAGGTACAAAAATATTTGTAGTGGCTCATTTTTTGTGGTGGCAATCAGAAATTGAGGGGATGCCCATCCCCTAAATAACTAAACTAAACTAAATGACTATATTATTGTGACAGAATGCTATTGTGCTATGAGAAATGATGAGCAGGATGCTTTCAAAAAACCTGGGAAGACTTATATGAACTGATGCAAAGTGAAGTAAGCAGAGCCAAGAGGTCATTGTGCACAGTAAAAACAATATTGTATGATGATCAACTGTAAATGACTTAGCTTTTCTCAGAAATACAATGATCCAAGACAATTCCTAAGGATTCATGATTAAAAATGCTATCCACCTCCAGAGAAAGAAGTGATGGGGTCTGAATGCAGATCAAAGCAAATTTTTTAACTTTATTTTTATTTTTGGTCTTTTTTTTCTTTCAGAGCATAACTAATATAGAAATATGTTTTGCATGACTGTACATATATAATCTATTTCAAATTGCTTGCCTTCTTGAGGAGGTGGGAAGGGAAAGAGGGAGACAATTTGAAACTCAATTTTTTTAAAGTGCTAAGATTGTTTTTACTTGTAATTTGAAAACAATAAAAATTTTCACTTGTTAACAATTGAGTTTTAGCTCTGACAAAGAATGTACCCCAAGTTTCACACATCATTTATGGCTAAAATTATCATATTTAATGACTCCAAAGTAACACCTAGGTTTTGCTTTTATTTTTTTTTTATTTTTGTCTGAATGCTTTCAACAAGCAATCTTTGAGCCTAGAATTCACTTAGGCTTTTTTTTTTTGTGGAGGTGCAGCTAGGTGGCACAGTGGTTAGAGTGCCAGGCCTGGAGTTAGGGAAACAGGAAGACTCATCTTCCTGACTTCAAAGCTGGCCTCAGAAACTTACTAGCTATGTGACCTTCAATGAATCACTTAATCCTATTTGCTTCATTTTCCTCAACTGTTAAAAAAAAAAGTGAGCTGGAGAAGGAAATTGTTTTTATATGTAATTTGAAAAAAAATCTAATATAAAAAAAACTTAACTTGCTAATAGATCAGTTTGAGTTCTAACAAAGAATTAATATCCAAGTTTCACAAATGTTGATGCTTATAATTAACATATTTAAAAAGTTCGAAATGACACTTGGTGTTTTCTTTCAATCAGCAGTCTTTAAGTCCAGAATTTAGCAAGATCTTTGCCTTTTTAAAAATAAACTAGGGAAGTGGGTCTTGGAGCCAAGATGGAGGAGCAAAAGCAGTGACTTACTTGAGCTCTCCCCAAACCCCTCCAAATACCTGTAAAAAATGACTTTAAAATTCTAGAGCCACAGAACTCACAAAAAGACAGCATGAACCAAATTTCCAGCCCAAGACAATCTGGATGGTTGATGGGAAAGGTCTGTTGTGCTGAGCTGGGAGAGGAGCACAGTTCAGCATGGGCAGCACAGGCAAAGATGGGGCACCAGCAAACCTGGAGTAGGCCTTAGGGAACTGAATCACTGGAAGCTATGGTGGTTTACAGCCTTCTCAACCCATGAAAGCCAAAGACAACTTAGAAGGTCAGTAGGAAAGATCTGTCAGACCTGGGTGAGAGAGGAGCATGGTCCAGCTCCAGCCTTCACTTAGCCCCAGTGTGGCGGAGGCTGCTTCCAGAGATCTCAGCCCACAGATGGTGAGAGGAGTGAGCAGCTGATCAGAGAGAGATTGCAGGAATTTCTTGCTTTGCCCATGTTTGGATTTGGGTCACAGTTCTGGGTGGTGGTCCTGGGGCAAGGGGGAGCACTGACATGGTGGAGCTTATGGTCGTGGTGGAAAGGTAATCCTCCTCACAGTTCCAAGGTAGAAAGGAGTGCTTATGGTCACTCATAGACCAAAGCATAGGCCAGGAAAGGATTAAACACGTCACACTTGATCATACCACTTTGGAAGAACTGAAAATTTACAAGTCCCTAGAAATATCTCTGAAAACAACTGCACAAAACCCCTGATGGTTGGGACAGTACACCCTCCAAACTGGAAGCAGACCCCTACCTTAGCAAAGAGTTAAAAAGTCAAGTAATTTGCTGGGAACATAAACAAACAGTAGAAAAAAACTAAGACTATATTATCTTACTTTGGTGACAAAGAAGATGAAAACATACAACCAGAAAAAGACAAAAAAGTCAAAGCTCCTACGTCCAAAGTCTTGAAGAAAAATATGAATTGGTCTTAGGTCATGGAAGAGCTCAAAAATGATTTTGAAAAGAAATTAAGATCAGTAGAGGAAATTTTAGGAAGAAAAATGAGAGTGATGCAAGAAAATCACGAAAAACAAGTCAAAAGCTTGCTAAAGGAGACCCAAAAAAATACTCAAGAAAATAACATCTTAAAAAATTAACCGATCCAAATGGCAAAAGAGGTCCAAAAAACCAATGAGAAGAATGTCTTCAAAAGCAGAACTGGCTAAATGGAAAAGGAGATCCAAAAGCTCACTGAAGAAATAAATCCTTAAAAATTAGAATGGAGCAGATGGAAGCTAATCACGCTATGATGAAAACAAAACAATGAAAAAGTAGAAGACAATGTGAAAAATCTCATTGAAAAATCAACTCACTTGGAAAATAGATCCAGGAGAGATCATTTAAAAATTGCTTGACCACCTGAAAACCATGATCAAAAAAAGAGCCTAGACATCATCTTTCAAGCAATTATCAAGGAAAATTGCCCAGATATTCTAGAACCAGAGGGCAAAATAGAAATGGAAAGAATCCACCAATCACCTCCTGAAAGAGATCCCCAAAGGAAAACTCCTAGGAATATTGTAGCCAAATTCCAGAGTTCCCAGATCAAGGAGAAAATATTGCAAGCATCCAGAGCAAAACAATTCAAATATTGTGGAAAACAATCAGGATAACACTAAATTTAGCAGCTTCTACATTAAGGTACCAGAAATCTTGGAATATGATATTCTGGAGGTCAAAGGATCTAGGATTAAAACCAAGCATCACCTACCCAGCAAAACTGAGTATAATGCTTCAGGGGGAAAATAGACAGTCAATTAAACAGAGAACTTTCTGTCATTCTTGATGAAAAGACCAGAGCTGAATAGAAAATTTGACTTTCAAGTACAAGACTCAAGAGAAGTATGTAAAGGAAAATAGAAATCATAAGGGACTTATTAAAGTTGAACTGTTTGCATTCCTACATGGAAAGATGATATTTGTAACTCATGGGACCTTTCTCATTATTAGGGTAGTTGGAGGGAATAGATTGATAGATAGATAGATAGATAGATAGATAGATAGATAGATAGATAGATAGATAGATAGATAGGTAGTCAGAGGGTGCAAGGTGAGTTGAATATGAAGGGATGATATCTAAAAAATAAAATTAAGGAGTGAGAGAGGATTGTACTGGGAGAAGGACAAAGGGAGAGATAGAATAGAGTAAATTATCTCACATAAAAGAGCCAAGAAAAAGCTTTTACAGTGGAGGGGAAGAAAGGGTAGGTGAGAGGGAATAGGTGAATCTTACTCTCATTGGATTTCAGATTTGCCTTAAGGAGGGAATAACATACACACTCAATTGGGCAAAGAAATCTGTCTTACACTACAGGAAAGTAAAGGGGAAGTATATAAGAGGGATGGGGTGATGATAGAAGGGAGGACAGATTGAGTGAGAGGGTAATCAGAAGCAAACACTTTTGAGGAGGGACAGGGTCAAAGGAGATAATAGAATAATCAGGGAGTGGGATAGGATGGAGAGAAATATAGTTAGTCTTTCACAACATGACTATTTTGGAAGTCTTTTGCATGACTCCAAATGTATAACCTTTATCAAATTGCTTGTCTTCTCAATGAGGGTGGATAGGGAAAAAGGAAGGGAGGGAATTTGGAACTCAATTAAAAAAGAATGTTAAAAATTGTTTTTACATACAACTGGGAAATAAGATACACAGGCAATGGGGTATAGAAATCTCTCATGCCCTACAGGGAAATAAAGGGGAAGGGGATAAGAGAAGGGGGGTGTGAAAGAAGAGAGAGGAGTTGGGGGAAGGGCTATTCAGAACTCATGACATCTTGGGATATATAGAGGGGAGAGATGGCAAGAAAAATTGGACCTCAGAATCTTTTGGAAATGAATGTTAAAAACCAAAACTATTTTTTTCTTTTTTTAAGCTATTTTTAAAAGAGAAAAAAAACTAAAAAAAAAAAAGTATAAGCTCTCCCTATTTCAAAGTTCTATCCCTCAAATTAATGTATTTAATTTTTATAAAATGTCAGTTACTTAGATGTTCCATCTCTTTGAGAATATTTCATACCATATAACTCTGGAGTACATTATATAACTTTTCCCCCCATCACTTCCTCATTGTAACTGTCTTACTGAAGAAACTATTAAATACTTGCATTGTTGGAACTCAAACCCACTGAAACATAGAATGAGTTAATCAAGTAGTGCTGGGATCACAAGGAACCTGACTGGTTTAAAATTTTATTGTGGATAATGGGGACTTCATTGTACTTTCAAGATGTTTATTTACTATGTGACAAAATGTTAATCATATAAGCAGTTTTCCACATCTGTTAGGAAACAAAATCACAAATACCCTTGGGAATCTTCCTCTGAAGAATGCACTGTGAGAGATAAGAGCTCTCTCTTCCCCAATGACTTCTGTGACCCCCAATCTAAGTAACACTCTACTGCAGGAGATAGCTAACCACATTTCTATTATAACATTTTGAAGACCATTGCTGATTTAAAATATTCAGTCTGGTAGAATTTGAATATATGATTGTAAATTAGACCCTCATCTCCTTGTACAATCATTTGAATTCTCTAAACTTTTTTACTATTTCATAATGATGCTTAAACCTCATTTCTAGAAGCTTAAGTTTGATAAAAAAAATCTTTTCAACCAGGTTATCAAAGCAAATGCTATACAAATTGCAATATAAATCTGAAACAGATACATACTATTTGAAGAAACACTCTCCTATTCAAGGAAAGCCATAGATACATCCCATCTACCTTGTTCAAATTCATGTGATACCATATGACTTCAATTATAATCTATAGAAAATCATGTTTTCTATATATGTGCTTTGTAACACTTGTTTTAGGGGTTCCTTTCATATAAGATGAATCCAGATATATTTTCACAACATAATTATCTGATTCATTTGCTCCACCTAGGCAGAATCTGAAAATATCAAAATTTGACATTTCCCTACTACCCCTTTAAGGCATCAAATATAAATTAAGTTCATTTACAAAGAAAAAGATAAAAACAAGTCTTACACCTGATTCCATGGAGAGTCAAGAAATCTTTCCTCCTTGTATGTCTACCATACCATAACCCTATAAATTCCCTGTAACTTTCAGTGCCTTTTTGACTTGAATCCCATAATGAAAGAACATCAGAGTTTGTTTCTAGAGGAGATAACTGTGCCCATCCCCCCAATACACACACACAGATATACTTCTCATCACCTATTATCATCACTTTACCTCTGACATATATCTACCTCTTTGCCTTCAACGTTACCCATTTCTACAGACATTGTGTTAGTTTCCTCCAAGGTTGTTTTCTCAAGCAGCAGGCCAATTAGAATATTTATTTTTGTGAATAAACTGATAGTCTTAAATTTATTTTACCCTCTGCAGGACAGATAGTTCCAGATTATCTAAGATGTCCTATTATTTTATATTGAGCTCCTCTAGTCCCTCCATATACAAAAATGGTTTCCTCAGATTTTCCAGGGATACTATCTGAAATTTCCTTCAATCTACTTTGTATATATGTTATGTAAACATAATTATTTACCAGTTTTCTCTCCTGGTAGAGTATTTAGTCCTTGAGAACAAGGTCTTTCTCTTTACTCCCCAGCATTTGGTGTAGTGCTTGACACAAAGTTAGGGCTGAATAAATGGTTGTTGATTTGACTGGCTTCTCATGCTACTAAATCACATCCATACTTTCCACTTCTGACTAGGTTAGAGTGAATCTCTCCTGTTTACTCCTGCCATCCCCTACTGCCTGGCCAGTGTACCTCCATTAATTTAGCACTACTACATGGTTTGAGAAGAGTTTGAAAAGTTCTCAAACCCTTCATTTGTCTTTAAACTTCTACCTTCTACCAGTGCAACTAGGCCAGGTTACACAAATTTTCTGGGCTGTTTTCCAAAAAAGAGAGAGAGTTCTGTGGCAGTTTCCAGAAGTTGCCTCTGTGATAAAGAATAGCCCTGAACTGATAGGGAAGATTCATGTCCCTGACATGCATTGATTTATAAAACATGTGTCTCATTGTGCTACATGAAACCTGAAGTGGGTGCTATCCTTAATCACTGATTCCAGTTTTAATCCTAAATCCAATTCAACTCTACATTAATTGCTTATATAGAGTTTCTCTCAGAAATATCTCCTTTGTCTATACCATTTTACTAGTAGAAATTACTTTTTTTTTAACCAGTAACATTGGAAGGGAGTGATGATCATTCTGAATAGGGTACCTAACCATTGCTATCTCTTTTAAATTTTGACCGTGAAATATTAGCTATATTTGAGCATTACATCTCCTGCATATTTTCCTTTTCAGACCGTATCTGAGGCACTGAGCTTGGTTCTAATTAGCATATTTTAGGAAAGACGTTGCCAATCTGGAACACATTCAGAGAAAGATGACCAACATCATGAGGGGCCTGACTGTCATATCATTTAAGGATTGGTTGAAAGAAATGAGATCATTTAGCCTGATGAAGAGAAGACTTAGGAATCAATGGTGTAGAAGGAGGGATGAAACTTGTTCTGCTTGGTCCCAGAAGGTAGAATTAAGAGCAATCAGTGGAAGTAGCAAAGGAAGAATATTTTAGAAAGAAAAATGCTAATAATTAGAGTTGTCCAAAGGGGAACGACTCATATCTGAAGGTAGTGAATTCTCTATTACTTTAATAGAACCAGGAGAAACATGCAGAAAATAATATAGAGGTGATTCTTGTTATAATATGGGTTAGTCTAGGTAAAAATTAATGCCCCTTCCAAGTCTGAGATTTTATGATTACATGAAATTGGGAGAATTCCTTGGAATTTTTGTTTGAATAGTTCAGTGCCTGGGCTTAGGAATTATGCAGCTCTTCCAGGAGAACTAACCAAGTCCAGAACTAGATCAAGGTAGTTATAGTGTGCATGGTAGAGTAAAAATACCATCAAGGAGAATCATGAATTGGTCTGACAATAAGTATGGTAACCTGACTTTTTGAACTTCTCATGGTTTGGCACTGGATAAGTCATTGCTAAAATTTAATTAACTCACAACAAAAAGATGAAGTGTGGAGTGAGAGAGGGGATAGGGTAAAGGGAAGCAGTTTTAGGGCAGAGGACAGTCCAACCTTAGATACACTTATGCTAAAAGAAAAAAATATTGTCCCCCAGATGATGGGTGCTGTGTTGACATAGAAAGTGTATCTTGGTGATGGAAACCCAAGATTGAGAGAGACTGTAAGTTTATACTACATGGCTCAGACTAATAGAAGCACAGGACATGAAGATAGTGATCTCTGGACCATCAAGAGGGAGAGGGGATTGAATTCCCTGCAGTCTGTGTTAGTGGTGCCCTGGAGAAAAACTCCAGTTGTCTCACTCAAACTAAAAATCTGGAGGGGGCTTTATCAAGTAACAGTGGACTGCTAGACCTTGAAATGCCCCTGGTCTTTTTATATTTAAATACAACCTGCCCAAAATGTTAGAGGGACTCTGGAGCACTCCCTTATACTTTCATATTAGTATCATTTCTTGCCTAGTTTGTACATGTAGTCTATTTAAGATGTAAATGCTTAATTCATGAAGTGATTTTTGAAGACTCCAAAAGTCCCCTCAGTGTTTAAGGATGTGAGCCACTGACTGCCAGGTTAAAAAGTAGCTACTGCGTGCTATGTTTCTTCTTCCAGTTTAAGGCTTGCTAGAAAATCTGAAATGAATTGAACTGAACTTCTGGCAGCATCTGAAATAATTTGCTAATGTAATCAGCAATCTGTTGAATGAAGTGACTTCTCTATGTAATAATTTGTATGGTCTCATAAAGATAATCAGGTCAACCTGGACAATGAGGACACATATTTCCATACATTTGATCAATGGTTCTCAGCTTGTCATTTTTGCTTCTTCTTTTTCTCCATTTCATGTTGACAGTGGAAGTATTAAAAAAAGTCTAACCCCTTATATTTCTCTTCCACATAAATTTCTATACTATATTCTCAGTAAAAATCATACACTGTCTCATGGTTTAAAAGTTTTTTTTTCTGAAGAATATAGTTTAAAGAAACTTCTCTGCATTATTATATATTCATTCCAAATCAATTAAATAACTATAAATTAGGCACCTCCTTTGTAAAACTCAATGTATTAGGACTGTGAATCTTTAACACCTATCAGTGAGTCAGTTAGTCACTCAGTCAATCACAAGCATTTATTAAGATAAGTGCTAGGTATACAATTTAAGGGAAAAGAAATATAGCTTCCATACTACTAGGGAAATACAACACATAAAAGGGGACAGCATATTAAAGCTGAAAAAGGAAAGATGCTTGAAATGAATTGAAATGAGTGCTTTTTATAAGGGACAAAAAGAAGAACCTTCCAGCTGAAATACAGTGTTCCTAGAAGGCAGTAATATTTGGTAAGGCTAAAAAGGTAGGTGGGCATGTTTAATTACAGTAAATGTAATTAAGTGTCAAATAGGAGTTTTTATTTCATTCTGAAGGCAACGGGCAGCTATTTGAGTTTATGTAGTAGGTGAATGGACTGTACAGATTTGCATTTTCAAAAAAATCAGTTCAGCAGCTATGTGAAGGATGAATTAGATAAGGCAAAAAATTGACACAGGGAAACCAGTTAGGAAGCTGTTGCAACAGTTGAGGTAAGAAGCAATGAGCTCCAGCTTTGATAGGTCCTAAAAAGCTGAAAAGGCTTTGGGTATGGGCCCAGCACTGAATTATATCTGTGTCATCTGTGGGCCAGGTTAATTAAAAGATTTTCATCACCAGATTGGTTGCAAGGTGAGGAAAATTTGGTCAGAGTAACTCACTTAAAACAACTACATATGTGTAGAGGAGCTGTGATGCCTGTTGGTACAGAAAGGATGGCACTACAATGAAAGTACCACAAAGAGAAGCAGAGCCAAGATAGCAAAGACAAGGATTCACCTAAGCTCTCCCCAAATCCCTCTAAATACCTTTAAATAATGACTCTAAACAAATTCAAGGGCAGCAGAATCCCTAAAAAGGAATGAAACCATTTTCCAGCCCAATTAAACTTCGAAGGTCAGCAGGAAAGATCTGTTGCATCAGGATGAGAATGGAGCACAGTCCAGCACAGGCCACACCAGCAGAGTCCCAGCCCCAGAAAACCAGGAGCAGGCCTTGGGGGCCACTGAATCAGCAGCAGTAGCAGTAGCTGCTTCTGGAGCTCTCGGTCCACAGACAGTAAAGGGGTTAAAAAACTGGTCAGAAGGAGATTACAGGGGTCTCTTCGCTAGCACTGAGACTTTGCCCATACTAGTATCCAGGGTGCAGTTCTGGGTTGAGGTCCTAGAGCAAGGAGGAGCGTTAACATAGCAGAGCTTGCCATAGCAGTGGAGAGAGGACCTTCCTCACAGCTCCAGGGCAGAAAAAAAACTGCTTGTGGTCACTCATAGACCAGAGCACAGGCCAGGAAAGTAGTAAACACCTCTCCTTAGATCACACCACCTTGGAAAAACTGAAAACTTGTAGGTTCCTAGAAATATCTCTGAAAACTGCTGCACAAAACCCTTGAATCTTGAGACAGTGCACTCTCCACCCTGGAAGCAGAGCCCTACTTTAACAAAGACTTAAAAGTCAAGTAATAGGCTGGTAAAATGAGCAAACAACAAGAAAAAAAAAGAAAAAGAAAGAGGAAAAGAGGAAGACAAGGAGGGAGAAAAGGAAGGAGAGAGAAAGAAAGGAAGGAAAGATGGAAGGCAGGGAAGGTAAATAAATAGATGAATGAATAAACACAAAAAATGAATAATTGAATAAAGTGAGCCAGCTCTATCTGCCCTATAAATAGATGGAAACAACTTATATCATTTTGTAGTCAACTTAGGCAAGTTTTAACATTATCATAAATTGATCGTTTTATCATTAATAAAGCATTTCTATTGAGTACCAATGACAGTCTTGATGATAAATTTTACAAAATATAATTACAAGAATAATTAACAGTAACACAGACAAGGCAAACTCATGACAAGATAAGGACAAGTAAATACTTAATATTTTTTAAAAAATCAAATCAAGTAAATATTGTTTTATTTGCCTAGTATTTTTTCCCCTTCTGTGTTTGAATCTAGGTTTAGGTTTGTGGAAAGAGAAGGAAAAGAACAGGTATGAAAAGAAAGTTTGTATTCATATTATTATAATAGTAACCCAGGTTGGTCTGAGCATTCTCAATTCTCCTAACATGGTGGCACCCTTGAAGGGTTTTGATAGCTTGTCTGGTTTGCCAAACATGAAACCTATTACATCTCCTACCTCATAGGTGGAGGTAGGCACCATTGATTGGCTGCCTATGACTTTAAAAATGGTGAGACTCTGCCAGTCATACTAACTTTTTTTTCTGACATCCTTTATCTGCTTTTATCTGCTGTATCCAGAGGATAAGGATCACAGTTCACCCACAGCATGGGCACCATGAACTTAACCAGTGAGAGATGAAATACTTTCTTTCCTTTGCTCCCTCTTTTGCCCTGGCAATTCCAGAAAATGGGTTTGGAGGTGTTTGTTTCAGTATATTATATTATATTATATTATATTATATTATATTATATTATATTATATTATATTATATTATATTATATTATATTATATTATATTATATTATATTATATTATATTATATTGTATTGTATTGTATTGTATTGTATTGTATTATATTATATTATATTATATTATATTATATTGTATTGTATTGTATTGTATTGTATTATATTATATTATATTGTATTATATTATGTTATGTTATATTATGTTATATTATATTATATTATATTATGTTATATTATATTATGTTATATTATATTATGTTATGTTATATTATATTATGTTATGTTATATTATGTTATGTTATGTTATATTATGTTATATTATGTT
>NW_020950792.1:17062274-17083200 GCF_900497805.2 Vombatus ursinus
TTATGTTATGTTATGTTATGTTATGTTATATTATATTATGTTATATTATGTTATATTATATTATATTATATTATATATGATATATGTTATGTTATGTCATGTTATATTAATCTTTATATTATTTGTCTTTCTCAGTTTCAAGAGCCAAAAGTGATAACTCTGGGACCAAGAGTTTGAGTCTTGTTGACCTTGGAGCCAGGATTGTGGAAAAATGGTGAAACCAGCCAACCAACCAGCCTAGCAAGGAAGTCCTAAGAAGACAGGGTACCTGAGACTTGAGCTCCAGAGAGGTTTTGGACTTGAACCTGGGACTGTGATTACTGTGAATCAAGCTAAGCAGTGAATCTTGAATCCAATTCCTTTCCCCTCCCAGAGACTGAGGTAGTACAGAAAGGGAAAATGATTATGCCTCTCATTAGTTTTGGGAGAAAATGTTTACATATTTATGACTATGCCTTCTGAAGTAACTATTTCTATGTAAAAGCTAATTTAACAGTGGTTAATAGAAATGGAGTTCAAGGGACCTCTCTCCTGCAATTGGGGAAAAGAATCAATGGAAGTTAGAGCTAATGGTAGAGAATCTAATATTCAGTTGTGTCCAGCTCTTCATGACCCTGTATGAAATTTTCTTGGCAAAGATGCTAGACTGGTTTACCATTTCCTTCTCCAGTATATTAAGGCAAACAGAGATTAAGTGATTTGCAAAGAGTCACAGAGATAAAAAGTGTCTGAAGTCACATTTGAACTTAGGTCTTCCTGACTCTAAAACCAGCTCTCTATCCACTGAACCATCTAACAGCCTCTAGAAAAGCTATTCATTCTCCCCTCCCCTCCCTCCCCCACCCAATCCCTTTAAGGGTAATGGAGAGCCCTGGCGGAGGAGTAAAATGTGATATACCTGGCTCTGAGACTATGGGCACTAGGGTATTCTGTATTACACAACTATTATTTTTACCATGCACATAACATTATAAATATAAGTTCATTTTATTTTGCTAGCTTGAGGTGCTAGAAATAACTACCCAAGAGAGACTTAAAAGGCTGTAGTTATTTGTTGAAAGATACCCAGGAGCAGTCAGTCAACAAGAGTCAACAAGCATTTATTAAGCATTTACTATTGTCTGTACTAAAGAGTTGCGCTAATTGCTGGGGATTTAAAGAACAGCAAAAAAGTCATCTTGGGAAAAAATCACAAGTCCCCTGGATCATTCCAGCTAACTGTCTGGAAACCCTATTACTCAGTGTAGCAAGTCCCAAATCTCAATTTTCTGAACTCTAAAATTTTCTTTGAGACTATCTGATATCAAATATAGAAAGTGGCATGCAGGACACTGTTACTAAGATAATATGGCTTGTCATAGAGGGAAGACATGTCCATTAAGGACAGAACTAACCCAGATTTCTTATATCAGTGATGATTAGTTTTTCTTGAAGAGGGTTATATGGGGCAGTTAGGTGGTGACACAGTGAATAGAGTGCCAGGCCTGGAGTCAGGAAGACATCTCCCTGAGTTCAAACTTGGCCTCAGACATTTACTAGCTATGTTACCCTGAGCAAGTCATTTATCTCTGTTTGCCTCAGATTCTTATCTGTAAAAATGAACTGGAGAAGGAGGAATGACAGACCACTTCTTTACCTAGAAAATCCCAAATGGTCATGAAGAGTTGGACATGAGTAAAAATGACTGAATAACAACGGGGGGCTACATATTGATCTGTGTGCCCTTATTTGGATTCCTTATTAGGCCTGTTCTCAACAGGCTTCCTATATCCATAAGGAGAGGTGAATTGCTCCCATTTTTTGTTCTGGACAATGAGATGGGTACACAAATCAATAAATTTTGCTATTACTAATTAACAGGATGTGGGCTTTATCAGACAAAGAGAAACAATGCACATCACACCATCCATCATCCTGAACAGGAGCTGGATGAGTTAGGATGCCAATAAATCTGTTCTCAGTCCAAGTACATGATTTATTTCTCCTGAGATGGCCTTGGGCTGAATGCCTTCAGAGTGGAGGCAGGATGGTATAGGGTGGCCCTATCTCTGAGAAAGGGTGGGTAACACTTAGAAAAGCTAGTTTCTCAGGAGGGACTTAATTGGAAAATAAAAGATTTAGATATGAATATGGGGTGAGAGACTAAATAGAGGTAGTAACAAATGCTGTGCTCCGAGACCCATTATATTGGGGTAGCTAGGTGACAAATGGATTGAGTGCTAGACATGGAGTCAAAAAGACCTGAGTTCAAATTCAGCCTCAGGCACTTACTAGCTATGTTACCCTGGGGAAGTCACTTAACCCTGTTTGTCTCAGTTTCCTTATCTGTAAAATAAGCTGGAGAAGGAAATGGCAAACCATTCCAGTATCTTTGCCAAGAAAACTCCCCAAAAGGCATAAAAAAGAGTCAGACATGATCAAACAATTGAAATGATTGAATAACAACACCGATCATATACAGGCGTTTATATAGCATGGCAAAAAGAGAACAACAGAGAAAGAGATACAGAGTGTAATAGAAGCAATAATCATGAGAATGAACAGATTTTGAGACATAGGAGAGGATAGAATGGCCTGGCATAGTGTGGTCAAGGGGGTCATGAAGAGTTGGACATGACTGAACAACTGAACAAAAACAAAAAATACAGAATAGCAATAAAGTTTGAATAGAATAACTCAGGGGTGGGGAAGCTTCAGCCTCAAGGCCGCATGTGGCCTTCTAGGTCATTGAGTGCAACCTTTTGATTGAGTCCAAGTTTTATAGAACAAATCTCTTTATTAAAGGGATCTATTCTGTGAAGTTTGGATTCAGTCAAAGGGCCACACTTGAAGACATAGAAGGCCACATGTGGAATCTAGGCCATAGGTTCCCCACACTTGGAATAACTTTTCATCCTCAGTTACTATGCTGCCTTTAATTGTGCAATGATTTGACAAAATTTTGTTGTTGTTGTTGTTGTTGTTGTTGTTGTTGTTGTTGTTGTTGTTTTTCATTTATAGGAAATATTAGGAAAGAGATCCTAAGCAAGCAAGGTGACCCACCTCTGTGAACCCTGGAGGCTGAGGTTGGTGAATTCCTTCAGCTCAGGGTTCTAAAGCATAGTAAGCTATCAATCAGCCTTTCAATAAGCATTTATTAAGCACCTAGTATTAGACAAGTACTGTATTAAGTGATTTGGGTACAAAAAAAGGCAAAAAAGATAGTTCTTGCCCTCAAGAAGTTCACAATCTAAATCATTAGTGTAGAGTATCTACACTAATGTTGGCACCATTACGGAGAGCCCCCTTGTAATGAGAAGCCAACAGGCTTCCTAAGGGCAAATCAGCCTAAATCAGAAAAATCAAGCTGGTTAAAGTTTTCTATGACAATCAGTTTTGGGATCAAACCAAGAATAGTTACTGTGACAGCTTGGTTGAGATAGGGAAACCCAATTTAAAAAAAAATGGTATTTATTGTGCTATTGCAAGAGCATACAAAAAGCAATATGCCCTTTAGTCATTAATTTTCAAGAAACAATTCATCTACTTACATGATATATTTGAAATGTTAACCTAATAAATGGCTCTATTATTGTGTTATTGGAAATATTTAGAAGCAGAAAAAGGAAAATATATCACTTCAATATTTAAAATATTTAAACACCCAATAATTACTAAGTGAAGGAGGTATTTTTTCCTACTCAATCACAATACGTAGATGTTCATGTAATTACATTGAGCTTATAAGGGCTATAGAATTTTTCTAATCCAAGCCCTCTGACTTTGGAGATGAAGAAATTAAGATCCAAATAGGGTGACTTGCCCAAAGCCATGCAACCTGTTAATGGCAAAACTAGGATGAGAATGCACATTTGCTGATTCCCATTCCAGTACTCCTGGGATTACACCCAGGCTGAGTGCATAAATTTGCCACATAAACACTCAACTTGTCTTCAAAACTGGATTCTATACAAATCAGCAGGTATCTGCTGAGATACATCACAACTTGAATAATCCCTTATAGAAATGAGAGCATTTCAGAATTTTTCTTCCACATTAATAACATCAAGAGTTTACATTTTCATAGTGAATCTACTGACCTTACAAGTCTTTCCACTGGCAGTTTGAGTCTTGGCTTGAATCTCCTCAAAAGAGATAAAGCAGAAAAATTTTAAAAGTCACTAAAATTATCAGTAACTATGACTCAACCCATTCTGGAAAGAATGCATATTGGGTCTTTTAGATTTCCCAAGGACATATGGTTATTTAGGGTGACTATGCTAAAAAGACTACCTTTCCAGACTTATCTAGAACTCTACCTACTTTTTCTTTTCACACTTTATTTTTTGACCAATGTTTTTACTTATTAAACCCTAATCTCATTCTGTCTTCTCATATTTCTATGCCCTTAATAATGTTTGTCTCCCTTCCTAGAATGAACTCCTCCATAATTCAACCTCCTGAAACTTTTCTCTTACTTTGAGACTCAAATCAATTACCACCATTACTACTGAGGAAGTCATGAGATGTTATCTGTAATCTCTCTTCCGAAGATTCCCCCATAATGCTGTGCTTGAACTGCTCCTCTGAATTTGTCACATTCTATTTTTTTTTTATTGTAATGGCTTGCATGTACAGTTTTAATTACTATTTAAAATTACAGAATAATACATTTAGAGCTCAGAGGGACCCCATGCATCATCTATTCCAATCTCTGCTCTCCTCTCTCATTTTTTTTTATTTTTTTGTTTGTTTTGTATTTTTACAAATGAGGAAACCAAGATCCAGTGACATTGAGTGGCCAACCCTATCACGAGACCTTTGAAAGAAGTGTATTTCCCTTAATACATTTTCATATTCTCTGTAACTAGAACATTGCACTGCATATAGTAGGCACCAGATAAATGCTAAATGATTTCAATATATGCCATAGCCCATCAAAAAAAAATGAAACAAACTTTCAGCCCCATTTACCTCTATTTGTTCCCAAACTTGGGCAGAGCTCAATTTCATTTTGTCTCCTGAATTGATAATTAATTTATGAAATTATGAAATGGGTGTAGTCCCCTGGAAAAACGACTATGGCAATGGGAAATGAGGCTTCAAATAAATTTCATTAAGGTATAGAGAGTGTAAAGGCAAACTCTACAGAAAGTACAAAGACAAGCAGCAAAATAGTGCACAGAGGCAGAATGATGTGAGGAGAGAGGATGAGGTGGTGAAGGAAGGCAGGGCAATGTGAGGAATAGCATGGGGAGAAGGAGAAAGAATATCACTCACATAATCATAGATTAGAGTTGGGAGCACATGACAGCATGGGCACAATGAGGATGAAAGAGTGTTAGTGGAACAGGAGTATGAGGTCTCAATTTTTTTTTCAGGGAACAGGTTAACTCTTATCTGTGACACTTTATGGTTAATTCATTAACATATCCAAATTATCTCAAAACAGTTGTTGGTAAAACTTCGAAGTTGACATCCACATCATCTCAAAGTTATCAACACCATTTGCTGTTCTGCTGGTCTTATGGAACTTGTCTGAGATTTATAAATCATAGAACCAAAAGGACCTGAGAGCAAAGCTTAGGTGGCTTCCTCTGATTTAGCACATATTGCCAGGATGTGATTTTTGGTTATTTGTAAACTATGCTCCTTTGTTCTTTGGGATGGTTTGTATCAGACTTCCTGGTTCTCTTTTTTAATCTTACTTCCTTCTATTCACTTCCTACTGGCTACCTATAAATTTACTTATTATACTGACTTGGGGGTAGGGAGTGATTGGGAGGAGTAGAGCAAGATAAAATTTTAATATATTTCCTCAATTTCAGTATGAGAGAAAAGACACCTGTTTTTAAGGATGAGGTAAAGATGTTTAATTAACAATAAGATCTTCCTAAATGTACACATAGACTGAGAATTTCTTTCCCTATATCCTAGAATCAGAGGACCATCATTCTACCCTATTTCACTACCCCATCATGGTTGCCACTGTTCACAACATCTTCTGTTCTCCATAATAACACTTTGTAAGTGATGTTACTTTCCAATCTTGAGCTTCACCATGACTCTCAGTGTCCCTATTCTTTTTTTTTAATTTTTAAAAATATATTTACTTATTTTTAGTTTTCAACATTAACTTCCATAAAATTTTGAGTTTGAAATTTTCTTCTTTTCCCTTCCCTCCCCCTTCCCCAAGATGCATGCAATCTGAACCTGATATAGGCTCTACATATACATTCATAGTAAACATATTTTCACAGTCACATTGTAAATAAGAATTAGAATCAATGGGAGGGGCCATGAGAAAGAAGAAACAAAACAAAATGACAATGAGAGAGAGAAAGAGACAAAGAGAGAGAGAGAGAAAGAGAGAGAGAGAAAGAGAGAGAGAGAGCAAATAGTATGCTTCAATCTGCATTTAGACTCCATAGTTCTTTCTCTGGATGTGGACAGCATTTTCCATTAAGAGTCTTTGGAGTTGTCTTAGCTGAGAAGAGCTAAGTTTATCAAATGTGGCTATTATAATGTACACTGTTTTCCTAATTCTGCTCACTACATTCAGCATCAGTTCATATAAGTCTTTCCAGGTTTTTTCTGAAGTCTGCCTATTCATCATTTCTTGTAGCACAATAGTATTCCATTACATTCATTTACCACAACTTGTTCATCCATTCCTCAATTGATGGGCATCCCCTCAGTTTCTAATTATTGGCCATCACAAAAAGAGCTGTATCTCTGTTCTTATAAAACAAAACCCAAAACCAATAAAAAGTTGTATTTTTATCTTCCTAGATCTTGTCATCAATGTTTATTTTTCCTGTTATTTCTAATGAAAGTTTATCTAATTAGGATATTTCAAAAACAAATCATCCTGTTATGGATAAGCCTCCTGAATTCTGACAGTTGTCCATCATGTTCATTTTCCTTGGCTAGCATTCTGATGCCATGCTAAATAGTCTACTGTTTTTAATGTATGCTTAAATTTGCTTATAAACATTTCACAACAGTAGTCCCTACATATGTTCCTTGAACATCCCAGAATCTTCTGCCATTCTCCACACATGCTTAGGAGACTCAGAGTGCCCTACAGAAAGCAAAATGCTAAAAGTGAGATGATTTATGACTAAAAGTCATTGTTCCAAAAAGGGGATATATCATTGATGGAAGAACACTGGACTTATATTCATGAAAACTGAGTTCAAATCTTGATTCTCATGCTTACTATATACAAGTCTGTGCCTAAGTCACCTTTCCTCTATGAGTGGGAAGTAGTAATACTGACACTGCATATTTCAAACTATTGTTTTGAAGAAAGCTTGGGCAGCCTTAAAAGTGATTTTGCTATGCAACTTATCTTAGCAAAGAATATTTACTATTTACAAAACACTTCCCTCAACTCTGTGAGAAGTAGGTACTAAAAATATGACTATCATACCCATTTTAGAGATGAGAAAGCCAAAGCTCAGATTAAATTCTCATGTAGTCAGTCACAGAACTTAAATTTGAATCTAGATCTTCAGTTGATGTATACTTCAGTGCTCTTTCTATGTTACCTTTCTCCTAGAATTCTTTATGGCTTTGTCCAGTGGATTTTAGAGAAGTCTGGGGCCTTTTTACTTCTGAAGTACAGCCCTCATACCTACACCCAGCAAGACACATACATATTTTCAGTTCTTGGGGTTTTTTTATTGTTTGTTTATTTTGTTCACTTTGTTTTATTTGCTTTGTTCACTTCTTATACAAAACTCAGATATTACTTCTTGCTGCTTTCATTTTTTCTGGTTTGTTACTTACCATTGTTGTTGTTGTTCAATTGTCTGACACTTTGTGACCCTATGGACCATAGCAGACTAGGCTACTCTATCCTCCACTAAGTCCCAAAGTCTGTCCAAGTTCATGTCTTCAATGACACTTGCTATCCATCTCATTCTTGCTGTCTTTTTTTTTTCTTTTGCTTTCAATCTTTCCTAACATCAGGGTCTTTTCTAATGAGTCCTGTCTTCCCATTATATGGCCAAAGCATTTAAGCTTCAACTTCATATTTTGTCTTCCTATGAATAGTCTGAATTAATTTCTTTAGGTATTGACTAATTTGATGTCTTTGCTGTCCAAGGGATTCTCAAAAGTCTTCTCCAACAACACAACTTGAAAACACCAATTCTGTAGTACTCAGCTTTCCTTATAGTCCAACTCTCATAGCCACAAATTGCTACTTGAAAAAAAAAAACATAGCTTTGACTATACAGATATTTGTTGGCAAGGTGGTGTCTTTGCTTTTTAGTATATAGTCCAGGTTTGCCATAGCTTTCATTCCAAGGAGCAAGTGTATTTTAATTGTATGGCTGCAGTTTCCATCTGCAGTGATCTTTGAGCCCAAGAATATAAAATCTAACACTGCTTCCATTTCTTCTCCCTGTATTTGCCAGAGGGTGATGGAACCAGTTGCCAAGATCTTAGGTTTTTTTTTTTTTTTATGTTAAGCTTAAAGCCAGCTTGCATACTTTCCTCTTTTACACTCATCAAGAGGCTTCTTAATTCTTCTTCACTTTCTACCATCAGAGTGGTATCATCCACATGTTTGAGATTGTTGATATTTCTCCTGACAATGTTAATTCTAGTTCTTGATTCATTCAGTCTGTCATTTAGCATCACGTACTCTGCATATGAGTTAAGTAAATAAGGTGACAACACACAGCCTTGTTGTACTCCTTTTTCATTCTAAAATGAGTTAATTGTTTCATATTCTGTTCTAACAGTTGCTTTTTGTGCCACATACAGGTGCCTCAGAAGACAAGTAAGATGATCTGGTACTCCCATGTCTTTGATGACATACACTATTTTGTCATTATTCATGCAATCAAAAGGTTTGGTGTAGTCAAAGAAACAAAAATAGATGTTTTTCTAGAACCTCTTGTTTCCTCCTTAATGTAGAGAATGTTGGCAATTTGGTTTCTAGTTCTTCTGCCTCTTCAAAAAGCAGAATGCTTTTCTGGTAATTATTGGTTCACATATTGCTGAAGCCTAGCTTACAGAATCTTAAGCATAACTTTGTTGGCATGTGAAGTGAGCATAATTGTTTGGTAATTTGAACATTCTTTGGCATTACCCTTCTTTAGTATTGGGGCATAAATTGATGTTTTCCAATCCAAGGGTCACCAGTGTGTTTCCAAATTTGCTGGCATATTTAGTGCAGCACTTTAACAGTATCATCTTTTTGTGATTTTAAATAGCTCAGATGGAATTCTGTCACCTCCACTAGTCTTATTGTTAATCTATTATTCTTATTCTTAAGGCACACTTGACTTTATCTTCCAAATACTAAATCAGTAACCATGTCATCATGGCTATCAATGATGTTAAGATTTTCCTTGTATAGTTCTTCTGTATTTTCTTGTCATTTCTTCATAATCTACTTCTATTAAGTCCCTACCATTTTTGTCTTTTAACATGCCCATTTTTGCATGGATCTTTCCCTTGATATCTCTAATTTTCTTGAAGAGATCTCTTGTCTTTCCCATTTTATTATTTTCTTCTATTGCTTTTCATTGCTCATTAAAAAAAAAAAACAACTCCCTCACCTTGCTGTTCTACAGAATACTGCATTCAGTTGGGTGTATCTTTTCCTTTCTCCTTCCTCTTTCATTTTCCTTCTTTCCTCAGCAATTTGTAAAGACTCATCAGAAAGCCATTTTGCTTTCTTGCTTTTCTTTTTCTTTGGAATTTTTTTTTGTTGTTGTTGCTGTCTCCTATACGATATTGCAAATTTATGTCCATAGTCCTTCAGACACTTTATCTACCAAATCTATTCCTTTAAGTATACTCATCACTTAAAGTTAAAATTCATAAGGGATATTATTTAGGTCATACTTATAGGGTCTGATGGTTTCCCTACTTTCTTCAATTTAAATCTGAATTTTGCAACAATGATCTGAGACACAGTCAACTCCAAGTCTTGTTTGAAATGCCTGTATAGAGCTTTCCCCCTTGAGCTGTAAAGTATATAATCAATTTGATTTCAATATTGACCGTGTTTTAATTTTTAATGTTTATTTCCTGGTTTTCATCTTTGATCTAACTAGCTGATATGATCTTCAGACAATAGTGATACTAATGTAAATTGTGAATATGATACTAGGAACAAAGAAAAGTCTCATCTGTTGTTAACTTTCCAGTTATATATAATTTTAATTTTTGATGCTAAAGAATTAGAGTTACTGAGTAATCCAAAGAGCAAGTTTAAAACTCAATCCAAAACATTTTGAATCTCCCCAGTTGGGGGAAGGGAACAAATAAACATGAAACTGAGAAAATAATCAGGGTACCAATGGAAACACAAATGAAATCTTTACTTTGCCTGAATTGGCACTATTGGTCCTAGTTAGCAAGTGGGAAAATTGTATTTGAGTGTTATAGAACAAACTAAAACTTTTTTTCATAGGAGAACATTTTATCCTACTCCTGTAGTATACCAAGATTAAATTAGTGTCCTTCTTTCTATTGGAACCCTGATGAAGTGTGAACAATAGCAAATGAGTACCATGATGATAACTTGTTGCATAGTTTCATCTAAGAAGCAATTTATTGTTTCAGCACTATATGATAACATAATGGTAATTAATTACATTAATGCAATTTTCTTCATCCAGAATAAAATCCCTAGGTATAAGGAATAACTATATTCTCCTGCTGTAACTGTTGAAAATACAGCACTTCAGTAGTTGAATATGTTACCAAATGAATATTGCTTGACATTACTCATTACTTGTGAGATTGAAAAATTCAATATGTTGTATTTATCTGTAAATCATAGATGTTTTATTTACCCACAGATTACAGGAGATGCTTAACATTGACTTACTCCTTGTTTCTAATTCTACTTCTATACCTTCTCCCTGCATCAACAAGAACATCAAACAACTATCATTTATATAGTACCAGCATAGTACCAAGCATTTTACAAATATTTTCACATTTGGTTTCCACAACAACCAAATAAACTTCTCATATTATTATCTCAATTGTACAGTTGGGGAAACTGAGGCAGAAAGCAGTTAAATAATTATGCCCAGTAAACTTAGGTCCTTCAAAATTCAAGCCTTCCACATCAACTCTCATATTTACCCTCATATTTCCACTAACATAGCTACCACTCTGTTTAAGTCCCTCATCACCTCTCATCTAGACCATTTCAATAACTTCCATATTGGTCTCCCAACCTCCAGGGTATGCCCCTTCTAATACAGCCCTGTGACTTTCCTACTCAAAAAGCTCAAGTAGTTCCCCATTTCCACTGAGATAAAATTCATAGTCCTCTCTCTGGCATTTAAATATCTTCATAAAATGCCTCCTACTTATCTTTCCAGACTGATTAATATATTATTAATAGGTTAAAGCCAAACTGACCTGTTTGGTGTTTCCTGAGCACAACATCCCATCTCCCATATCTGTACCTTTGCACACACTGTCCTCTAAGCCAAAAATTCTTTTCCTCCTCACTTCCACCTCAAAGAATCTTTCAATTCCTTCAATTTACAATCAATGGCTGCTGTCTGTAAAACACTTTTCCTGATGACTCTATTCTCAGTTTTTGGTGTGTTCTTTCTAAAATTACTTTGGATTTTTGCTTGTTTGTTTGTTTAAATAGCTTCTGTCTATTTGTATACATTTTGTTTCTTCTCAGTTTAATATAAACTCCTTGAGGATAAAGACTATTTCGTTTTTGTTTTTGTATCTCCAATGCCTAGACAGGGTCTATATATAGTAAGAACTCAAAAAAAAAGGATGGGGAGGGGTGTATTAAATTGAATTGCATTAAACTGGACAACCAAATCTATTGCTTATGGCTGATTCTGACATGTATAACCACACACACACACACACACACACACACACACACACACACACACACTCTACTTATACCAACCACATTCACATTCACACTTTGATTATTTGTGCCTACTTCTTCTGAGAATGTGTGAAAACATACTGTAGGCTACAGATTGATTTGGAACTTTTGAGTGACAAAGTTGATCTCTAGAGAAAGTAGTGCCCCTTAAGAAGCAGCATGAAGTAATGGATAGGGCACTGAACTTGGGGTAAAGAAGACCAGGGTCTAAATCCTTTTTGAAATCATTATTAACTGTTTGATGCTGGAGAAATCGCTTATCATCTCTGTTTCTCAGTTACTTCATTTATAAAAGGAGAGGGTTGAATTAAATGTCCTCTATGGTGCCTTGCAGTTCTAATCTATAAGACTATGGTCCTGTGATAGCCAAATTAATGTTGCCTATGGAACTGCTATCCTAGAACCACAGTAATATATATTGTATCAATCAATCTAGAAGCAAATAATTAAAATATTTAACTTCAGCACATCAATCAAAGAGCATTGACTAAGCATTTGTCAGATATTGTCTTCAGCATTCAGGATTCAATCACAATCCCTATTGTCAAGGAGCTTATTTTAACAATGTGAATTTCCATTAGTGGATGCTCCTTCTAAGCTTTTTTCTGCATATCTCCCATACCTGGAACATTCTCCCATCTCAACTTCACTTAGTGAATCCCCTGGCTTCCTTTAATCTCAGCTAAAGCCCCATCTTTAACTTCATGACCCTTTTTAGAGTACTAGTTTGTTTCTTTACAGCAAAATAAAATGATAAAAGACAATTAAAAATAAAAGGAAAGACATTTTTAGTTTCTATTTATTTTCTTGCTTTTTGGGTCAATTTAATTGAACAATTTCATTTGTTTATTCACCAACTATTTATTGAATTCTGGTTTTGTGCAAATCACAAAGCAAAGCATTAAAGGAGATACAGAATGAATAACATATATTCACTGCCCTGTCATTATATATCTACAAATTACAGAATGCCACAAAGTCCAAGAAACTGAAATTGGTGTTTACCCAAAGGGCAACGGACAAGTACATGGGGAGTCTGAACAAACCACAAGACATATCAAGCAAGAGATTGTGCAAAAGTGATGTAAAAGATGTCATCAAAGAAATATACGAACAAAAAATATGTGTTGTTCAAAAAGAGAGAGCAAGAAGTAAATGGTAGACAGCCTGTATTCCATTAATAAGAAAGAATACATTTTAAGAGAATACAAGGAAGGCTCTCAGCTTGTTTGTGGATGGATGCCCAAGATAGAATTTTGGGGAGTACTTAGAGGAGAGTTGAGCACAATGGGAAGATGAGAATGGGTTATGATCCACATCACTGGTGAGAACTTTGATGGGTAGTGGGAGCTTGAGAGGGCTTCTGGGATTAATGAGTAAAGTTATTGTAGAAACTGCCTATTCCATCCCCGTCACCTCCTCTGAGCCTCAACAGCTTAGGAGTAGAAAAGGTAGTCAGAAATATTTTCCTGAGCTCTATTTACCTCTAGGGTGCTTCCACTGGTTCTAGATTCCTTAAAAGGAGTTGCATTTTATATGCTTTCAATTCTCCTATCATGAATTTTTAAACTTCAATTATTAAAGTCATTTTAATTGGATTTTATGGTTCATAAGTACCTATTGTATATATATATATATCTCCATGGATAAATAGCTATCCAGGATATATACATTTGTGCATATGTATATGTATGTATGTTATGTATAGACGCATGTATATACATAAACATAAATACATATACACATAAATGTGTATGTGTATATGTGTGTGTTTCTATGTGTGTGTGTATAGACAGAAAGAGAGAAAGAGAGAATATACTGAATCAAGCCAAAATGTGCAGTCATAGCTCACAATAACCTAGATCAATGAGATCATAGACAGAACAAACTAGAGTAATCAATTGAAATCATTTGGACAGATATCAGAGGAGGACAGGGATGATGAAGATAATGCTTTATTAATACTAGTTCAAGAAATAGGATACCTAACTTGAAGAAAAGATGATTCAGGGGAAACATGAAAATTCTTCATACTTTCTTCTTAATAGGTTTTTGGGTCAACAGTCTCCTGGTTTTCCTCCTACCTATTTTAATCTCTGGTTCTCTCTTTCCTTTGCTGGATCCTACACTAGATCATGACCTGTAACTGTAGGTGTACTTTAGGGTTCTATCCTGGGCCCTCTACTCCCTCTATATTATTTCACTTTGTAATCTCATTAATTCCAATGGATTTAATTATGATCTCAATTCCAGTGATTCTTCATCCTTCCTTAAACTCTGTGCTAACCTTTAATCTTGCATCTCCAACTGACTTTAAGACATCTGGAACTGGATATCCAGTAGACATTTTAAACTCAATATATCCAAAACAAAATTTATTATCTTTTGCCCCTAAACTCTCTCTCCTTCCTACCTTTGCTATTACTGTTGAGGGCAACACATCTTCCCTGTTCCTCAGTCTTACCGAGGTCTGATGATTTCACATTTGCAAGATCACTTGAGTACATCTCCTTCTCTCCTCCGACACTGCCACCACTCTAATATAAGCTCTCATCATCTCATGCCTTGATTATCCCACTAAGCCGGGATGGATTTGCCTGCCTCAAGTCTCTTCCCATTCTAATCCATTCTCCACTAAAGTCATTTTCCTAAAACATAGGTCAATCATGTCACCCCCCCACACACACGCACACACTAAATAAACTCCAATGACTTCCTGTTGCCTCTAGAAGCAAATATAAAATGCCCTATTTGGCACTCAAAAGTCCCTTCATAAGCAATTACTTTGTGAATTAAAAAGAACTATCCAATAATTTCCCAGAACTTGTTGTTCCTCTCACAACTCTTCATCTCTGGGCTCAGGGCAATTTTTGTATTTGTAATTAATTGTTTACATAATGTCTTCCATTAAAAACTTGAAGTCCTTGAAATCAGCAAGTGTTTTGGTTTTTTTTGTTTTGTTTTGTTTTGTTTTCACTTTCTTTTCATCCTCAGCACTCAGAGGAGTTCCTTATCCATAGTAAGCACTTAGTGCTTGTTGATTGACTGACTAAAGTTATCCAAGAGTGGAATGGGCTGCCTCAGCTAATAAATAGCAAGTTCTCTCTCACTAGGGGCCTTCAAGCAAAAGCTATTTGAACACTTATGGTTGGTGGAAGGAATTCACGTTCTCCTCATGTTTTCATTTTGAATAGACTTTCCCTGAAATCCCCTTTAATGTGAATCTGTTAGATGTAGAGATAAAAAGAAACGGTATTTCCAAAAAAGTGAGTATGAAAAAAGTTACAAAGGTTAAAAAAAAAAGCACTAGAAACCTAGAAATATATGTAACCCACTTTAAAGGAGACAAGGATTATACAGAAGGGAATAGTGTCAGATAAAGCTAAAAAGTAGAGTAGCATTAATTTTTGAAAGAAATTAAGCACTGGGATAGAGTTTGAACTTTATTCAGTAAGGATTGATGATCCCATCAAAAGCTTGCAAGATCAGGAGAACATAAGCAGGGATATGAAGGATACATTTGAAAGGATGGGGAGGACTAGAGATAGAGATGCAAGTTAGGAATCATTTGCATTATTTATTCCAAATGATGAAGGTCTATTCTAGGGTGACAGTACTTAGCATCCTTACTTTTTTCTCAAGTCTTACTACAAACATCTGGAGTCTGATCTTCATCTCTTATAGCTTAGACTAATTTTTATACCACTTTTAGTCTCATCTTCCCTCATTCATCCTTCACCCCACATCCTGAACCATCTTCCTAATGATCTTCCAGTTTATCTCAATGCTCTACTAGAAAAAGTAAAGAAGAAAGCATAAATGACTTTCTCATACCTACCAAATAAAGAATTAACTACTAATCCTGATATTTAACGTTATCAACAAAGTTCCAATTTACTTTTTCAATTTTATCCATCTCTCTAACCTGTGACCCAACACCCCAAGCTCTGGTCTAACAAAAGCTTTGCTCATTGTTGAAGGATTCTCATAAAATGGTCTTTGATTCATGGTTTCACTATGGGCTTCCTCTCACAATTTTAGAATATATAGACATAATCTTCCTAGGAATCTACAGATATGGCTAATAGAGTCCCTAACCTGTGTGCAAATACTCAAGGTACACACATGCATGCACACACACACATTTTTATATCTATATAAGTGTGTATGTGTATATGTATATTATATGTTATGTGTGTATAGATATATATGTATGTATACACATACAAATGTATGCACATGCATGTATGTATGTATATGTGTATACATATACATCTCTAAGTAAAACTGGAACCAATTCAGTCTTTTACTCCCAATAGACTCCGCAGACAATACAAGAGGCACAAAAAGAGCCTATAAACAATCAAGAGAAATCTATCTTTAATGAGCCTCCCATTCTTCCTCCAAAAGGCTGTATTCAGTCCTCCATAGTCATGGGACCTTGTGTTACTGATCTTCCCTTTTTGGATAACTCTTTCCCTTCTGCCTCTGCTAGATATTTAAACAGTACTCCAAATATATAGTCTGTCAGTCAGTCAACAAACATTTAGTAAGCACCTACTAAATTACCAGCCTAAGATTTGGGGACTTAAAAAGGGGATGTTTGTACTTGAGGTTGCAAGACAGATAGTCCTCTTCTTATAGTACCTAAACCATATGAACATTCCATAGTAGTAGTGGACAGTTGTATCCATTTTTTTTTGTCTCCTAATCTTAGGATGATGAGCAAGGCAGTGTATAAGAGAGAAGACTGGACTTACATCCAGGAAGACCTAAGTTCAAATCCCACTTAACTCACTTACTAGTCATATGACACTGGGCAAGTCACTTAATCTCTCTCAGACTCTGTTAACTCATTGGTATACATCAGAATAATAATATCTGCTTCAGATCAAATGAGACAATATCTCTTAAGCACTCTGAAAACTTTAAATCACTAACCAAAATGTTAGTTACTATTTTTGTGACTGTCCTCTGTTGTTCCTCCTTATTTGTGGCCATGTGAGTATTTCAGTTCTCTACGGGATAGAGGGTACAGTAATCCTACCACTCCTCCTGAAGGTTTAGAGATATCTCCAATCCTGTGCTGTTTCTTGTTTCTGCCATTTTTTATTTCCTCCCCTCTTCAGAGAACATAATCCTCCCTGTAACAACTGAAAATTATTTTACTACTTCTATTTAGCTGTTAGTTTTGGTGCTCAGAGGTAATGATTTCCTAGTCTATAGTCTCTGCTCATTCTCAGATCTCTTTGGATATCATTATTATTTATTCACAGATCTGTCTACTCCCCTTTATAAGTATAAATCCCAGGCTGAAGCTAGAATTTTCTAATCCATTCAAATCATGCTCAGATTTATTCACTCAATCATTTCCATTGACATGTGAATCAGTCACCAAGCATCTAGGATTATAGTATTTCTCATCGTCCTCAGAGTCGAAAAAGGGAATGTCTACATCTGCCAATAAGCAAAGTCCCAAAGATAGGCCTCTGTATTTTATTTCATTAATTTGTTCAGGTTCTTCTAGTCCCATTCTTAATACCTCATACTACTCAACTTTAAATCCCCAATTTTTCAGTCAAACTCTATTATATGTCCCACATTTTTTACTTGTTATCCCCCCAAATATGTGCCTTTGTTCATAATGGTTCCCATCACTGTAATTACCCACTCTGGTAGATTCCCTCCACTGAAATATCTTCTTTCAGGAGCTGAAACTTGTTCAACTTGTCCATGAAGTCTTCCTTGAACCCTCTTCCTTAAGTGAAAATGATGTCTCCCTAATCATAGGTCTTATAACAATTTTTATAGAGCATTGAATTTATTTCACTCTCTTTTGAATTATAATTATTTGTATACTTGTCTTTCTCTTCTATTAGTCTTTAAGCTCTACAGTGATAAGGACCACAATCTATTTCATCTTTTTTTTTTCTTACCAGTACTAAGCACAATATCTTTCTAAAATTACAGGACTATCAACTGTGAATATTCTACAGTCATAACTTTGATATCAAAGTTATCTTTATCCCATGATGATGGATCAGATAAAAACTATTATATGTGGAAATAGGTGAGGAAAACTGACAACAAAAATAAAACTGTTTTATATTTTTATTCTCAAAAATATTTTAAAAATGACTATTGTATACAATCACTGTGATATATTCTAAAGATATAATTTCTTGATGTTTATTCTAATTTTTCTTCACAGTAGTAGGCTTAGTTTGACATCCAAATATTAACAAAAAAACAATAAATTATTCTATTTGTAAATTATTCTATTTGTAAAACTACACTTGTGTTTAGCAAGAATGTCAACTAACATTCCTAATAATGAATTCATTAAAATAGACAAAAATGAACTTTATTAATTTTCCTTTTTTAGATTCTATTTACAAAAAGAACCTATGAAATGAAATGTGTAAGAATTTATATATTAAACTATAAAATATGAGTATTCAATGGAAATTTCTGAGTAGACAAAATTTTTGGTAAATGGAATCAAAATTTAAACATTCCAGATTTAAATAGCAAAACCAGCAAAGAATCCTGCTCTAAAATGAATAATCATGTCCCACTTATGTTTTTTTTAAGTCTTCATTTCTAATATATGGAGCTTTCTTTTTTTAAATAATGTTTATTTTTCCCCAATTACATGTCAAGACAAATTTAATTTTCATTTTAACAAGATTTTGAGTTATAAATTTTTGTCCCTGCTTTCCACCTCTCTCCTGTTCCTGAAATGGTAGAGAAATTGATATAGGTCATACATGTGCTATCACGGAAAACATATCTCCTTATTAGTCATAATTGTGAAAGAAGAAATAGATCAAAAAAAGCATGAAAAAGAATAAAATAAGTGAAAAAATATGCTTCAATCTGTATTCAGAGTACATCAGTTCTTCCCCTGGAAGTGAATAGCATTTTTCTTTCTGAGTCTTTTGTACTTATCTTGGACCATTATGTTGCTGAGAAGAGCTAAGTCATTCATAGTTGATCCTCACACAATGTTGCTGATACTGTGTACAATGGTTTCCTGGTTCTGCTCATTTCATTTGCATCAGGTCATACAAGTCTTTTCAGATGTTTCCAAAATCTGCCTGTTCATCATTCCTTATTGAACAATAGTATTCCATTACATTCATATACCACAGCTTGTTCAGCCATTCCCCAATTGATGGGCATCCCCTCAATTTCCAATATTTTGCCACCACAAAAAAAAGTTTCTATAAATATTTTTGCACATGTAGGTCCTTTCCCCTTTTTTATGATCTCTTTGGGATAGAGACTAAGTAGAGGTATTGCTGGATCAAAGGGTATGCACAGTTTTATAGCCTTTTGAGCATAGTTCTAAATTGTTCTCCAAAATGGTTGGATCAGTTCACAACTGCACCAACAGTGCATTAGCGTCTTAATTTTCCCACATCCTCTGCAAAATTTTTCATTTTCCTTTTTAGTCATATTAGTCAGTCTGATAGGTGTGAGGTGGTATCTCGTAGTTGTTTTAATTTGCATTTCTCTGATCAAAAGTGATTTAGAGCACTTCGTCATATGCCTTTGATTTCTTCATCTGAAAACTGCCTGTTCATATCCTTTTACCATATATCAATTAATGAATGGCTTTTATTCTTATAAATTTGACTCAGTTCTCTACATGATTGAGAAATGAATCAGAGACACTTGCTACAGAAATTGTTTCCCATATTTTTACTCTGTGTGTGTCTCTGTTTCAGGTGTGTTTCTTGTAAACAACATATTGTAGATTTCTGGTTTTTTACCTATTCTGCTAACCACTTTTGTTTTATGGGTGAGTTCATCCCATTCACATTCACAATTATGATTATTAATTCTGTATTTCTTTCCATCCTATTTTTTCTTCGGTTTGTCCTCTCTCCTTTTACCCTTTCCCTCCTCACCAGTGTTTTTCTTCTATTCCTTCCCTGGATGGATCTGCCCTCCATTCTGTCAGTCCCACCCCTTCCCAGTCCTTTGCTTAATCTCCTGCCCTCCTGCTTTGCTGTCAGGTAAGATAGATTTCTATTTTTAGCCAATTCTGTATATTATTCTTTATTTGAGTCAAGACTGATGAAAGTAAGGTTCAAGATGCCCATCACCCACCCTCCCATCTTCTCATCTACTGTAATAGGTCTTTTAAACCTTTTCATGTGAAATAATTTATCACATTCTACCTCTCCCTTCTTTCTCATCCCTTATTTTTTTCATGTCCTTACCTCAAATTCACCTTATGTCTGTACCCTCTAAGTATATTCCTTCTAGCTATACTATTAGTAGTATAATTTTTAAGAATTACAAGTATCATCTTCCCATGTAAGGATGCAAATAGTTTAGCTTTATTGAATTCTTTATGCTTTCTTAACTGTTTATACCTGTTTATGCTTCTTTTAGGTCTGATATTGGAGATCAATTTTTTGGTTTAATTCTGGTCTTCTACTTATGAAACCTTGAAATCCTTCTATTTCATTGAATGATTTTTTTTCCTTTGATATATTATGCCTAATTTTCCAAGTAGGTGATTCTTGGTTGCAGTCCTAGCTCCTTTACCTTCTGGATTAACATGTTCCGTGACCTCTGATCTTTTAATGTTGTGCATTCTAGGTCCTCTGTAATCCTGATTGTGGCTTGCTAACATTTTAATTATTTTTTTCTGACCACTTCCTTGACTAGATGGTTCTGAAATTTAGCTATAATATTCCTTGGATTTTTATTTTGGGATCTCTTTCCTGAGGTGATTGGTGGATTCTTTCAATGGCTATTTTGCCCTCTGGTTCCAGGGTATCAGGGCAGTTTCCCTTAATTATTTCTTTAAAGATGCTGTCCAGGGACAGCTAGGTGAGACAGTGGATAGAGCACTGGCCCTGGAGTCAGGAGGACCTGAGTTTAAATCCGGCCTCAGACACATAACACTCACTAGCTGTGTGACTCTGGGCAAGTTACTTAACCCCAATTGCCTCAAAAAAAAAAAGAAAGAAGGAAGGAAAGAAAGAAAGAAAGAAAGAAAGAAAGAAAGAAAGAAAGAAAGAA
>NW_020950792.1:17083210-17265414 GCF_900497805.2 Vombatus ursinus
AAAGAAAGAAAGAAAGAAAGAAAGAAAGAAAGAAAGAAAGAAAGAAAAAGAAAGAATGATACTGCACAGTTTCTCTTTTTGATTATGGCTTTTAGGTAGTCCAATTATTCTGATGTTGTCTCTCCCAGATCTGTATAACAGGACAGTTGTTTTTCCCAAGAGGCATTATACATTTTCTTCTATTTTTTTAATCCTTTTGAATTTGATTCTTTTTCTAATATGCTCCCAAATAATTTTATTACCTTTTACCTTGTTATACAGCAACAACCAAGATGTAAGCTAAATATGTTGGCTACCCTAGACCATTTCAGCTGCTTTAGTACTTACAGACCTTTTTTTTGGGGGGGGGTCTTTTTGTCCCCAGTGACATGTAAAAAATAAAACAAAACAAAAACAATTTTTAACATTAATTTTTAAAAATTTGAATTCAAATTCTTTTACTTCTTCCCCACCCCTCTTTGTTGAGAAGGCAAGTTTTCGATATAGGTTATACATGTGCAGCCATGCAAAACACCACCTTAATAGCCATGTCATGAAAGACTAATTGTATTTTCCTTCATCCTATCCTACCCTCCCATTTATTCTATTCTCTCCTTTCATCCTGTCCTTCTTCAAAAGTGTTTGCTTCTGATTACTCCCTCCCTCAATCTACCCTCCCTTCTATCACTTTCCCTTCTTTTATCCCCTTACCCCCTACTTTGTTGTAGGTAAGATAGATTTCTATACCCAATTGAGTGTGTATGTTATTCCCTCTTTGAGTCAATTCTGATGATAGTAAGATTCACTCATTCCCTCTCACCTCCTTTCTCATCCCCTCCACTGTAAAAGCTTTTTTCTTGCCTTTTTTGTGTGAGATAATTTACCCCATTCTACCTTTCCCTTTCTCTTTCTCCCAGTACATTTTTCTCTCACCCTTTAGTTTTATTTTTTTAGATACCATTCCTTCATATTCAACTCACACCTGTGCCCTCTGCCTACGTATACTCCTTGTAGCTATCCTAAAAATGAGAAAGGTCTTATGAGTTACAAATATCATCATTGCATGTAGGAATGTAAAGAGTTTAACTTTAATAAGTCCCTTAAGATTTATCTTTCCTGGTTCTATTTTCATGCTTCTCTTGATTCTTGTATTTGAAAGTCAATTTTTCTATTTAGCTCTGGTCTTCTCTAAAGAGTACTTGAAAGTGCTTTGAATATCAATTTTCTTTTCCCTAGAAGAATTATACTCAGTTTTGTTGGGCAGGTGATTTTTGGTTTTAATCCTAGCTCTTCTGACCTCCAGAATATTATCTTCCAAACCCTCTGATCCTTCAATGTAGAAGCTGCTAAATCTTGAGATATCGTGATTGTGGTTGCATAATACTTGAATTATTTTTTTCCGGCTGCTTGAAATATTTTCTTCTTGGAAACTCTGGAATTTGGCTATAATATTCCTGGCAGTTTTCATTTTGGTATCTCTTTCAGAAGGTGATCATTGGATTCTTTCAATTTGTATTTTACCCTCTGGTTTTAGAATATCAGGACAGTTTTCTCTGATAAATTCTTGAAAAATCATGTGTCTAGGCTCTTTTTTTTATCATGGCTCTCAGATAGTCCAATAATATTTAAATTATTTCTCCTGAATCTATTTTACAGGTCAGCTGTTTTTCCAATTAGATATTTCACATTGTCTTCTATTTTTTTTCATTCTTTTCATTGGGTTTTATAATTTCTTGATTTCTCATACAGTCATTAGATTCCATTTGCTTCATTCTAATTTTCAAGGAATTATTTTCTTTAGTGAAGTTTTGGACCCCCTTTTCATTTGGCCAGTTCTGCTTTTTAAGAAGTCTTCTCAGCATTGGCTTTTTTGACCTCTTTTGCCACTTGGTCTAGTCTATTTTTTTAAGGTGTTATTTTCTTCAGTATTTTTTTCAGTCTCCTTTAGGAAGCTATTGACTCATTTTTAATGATTTTCTTTCATCACACTCATTTTTCTTCCCAATTTTTCCTCTACTTCTCTTACCTGTTTTTCAAAATCTTTTTTGAGCTCTTCCACAGCCTGAGACCAATTCATATTTTTCTTGGAGGCTTTGAATTTAGGAGCTTTGACTTTGTTGTCTTCTTCTGAGTGTATGTTTTGATCTTCCTTGTCACCAGATTAAGTTTCTATAGTCTGAGTTTTTTTTTTCCCATTATTTGTTCATCTTCCCAGTCTACTATGTGACATCTTAACTCTTTATTAAGGTAGGACTCTGCTTTCAGTGTGGAGGCTGAACTGCCTCAAGCTTCAGGGGTTTTGTGCAGCTGTTTTCAGAGATACTTCTAGGGACCTATAAGTTTTCTGTTCTTCGAAGATGATATGATCTAAGGAAAGGTGTTTACTCCTCTCCTGGCCTGTGCTCTGGTCTTTGAGTGACAGCAAGCACTCTTTTTTGCCCTGAAACTGTGAGGAAGGTCCCCTCTCGACTGCTGCCACAAGCTCTGTTATGGTAGTGCTCCTCCTCACACCAGAACTGTGATCCAGACCCAAGTATGGGCAAAGCAACAGAGTCTTACCTCAGTTCTAGCAAAGAGATCCCTATAAACTCCTTCTGATCAGTTGCTTGATCACCTTTCCATATGTGGGCTGAGAGCTCCAGAAGCAACCACTTCCACTGCTGCTGTCATTGCTGATTCTGTCATTCCCAAGGCCTACTTCTGGTTTGCTGGGGCCAGGGCTATGCTGGTGTAGCCTGCACCGGACTGAGCTCCTCCCTCACATAAGTCTGACAGACCTTTCCAGCGGACCCCCTAAGTTGTCTTTGGCGTTTGTGGGCTGAGATGTCTGGGAACCACCACTACTGCCAGTAATTCAGTCCTCTGAGGCTTGCTCCAGGTTTGCTGGGCCCAATCTGTGCTGGCACAGCCTGTGCCAGACTGTGCTTCTCTCTCAGCCTGGTGCAACAGACCCTTCCTATCAACCTTCCAGGTTATCTTGGAGTGGAAATTTGTTTCACTCTGTTTTTTATGTGATTCTGCTGCTCTAGAAGTTGTTTAGAGTCATTTTTGAAGGTATTTGGAGAGTTCTGGGGGAGAGCTTAGGTGAGTCCTTGCTTTTACTCTGCCATCTTGGCTCTACCCCTGAATTTGTTTGATTCTTGATGTCTCATAAAGTCATTACCTTCTACTTGCCTAATTCTAACTTTTAAAGCATTGTTTTCCTCAATTAACTTTTGTGCTATCTTTTCTATTTGTCCAATTGAGCTTTTTTTCAGGGTTTTTTATTAATTTATTTTGATTTATCAACACTTCCATAAGCTTTTGAGTTTTAAATTTTTCTCCCCCTCCTTCTCCAAGATGGCACGCAATCTGATATAGGCTATACATATACATTCCTATTAAACATCCAATTATACTTTTTAGGAGTTATTTTCTTCATTGGATTTTTGTATCTTCTTTTCTATCTGGCCAATTCTATTTTTAAACAAAAAATTTTTATTATTTATATTAATAATATTATATTATTAATAATATAATAATTTAATAGTAATATTATTAAATATATTATAATTTTTATATTTTTAAACAGTTTTCCAAGCTGTTGAGTCTTTCTTTTTCATAATTACCTTGCATCATTTGCATTTTTCCCCAATTTTTCTTCTACCTCTCTTGTATGATTTTTAAGCTCCTTTCTGAGCTCTTCCATGAGTTCTTTCTGGGCTTGAGACCACTTCCTGTTTTTTTTTGGGGGGGGGGGTTGCCCATAGATATTTTGACATTGTTGTTCCCTCTCAAGCTTGTATCTTGGTCTTCCCTGTCACCATAATAACTTTCTATGGTCAGATTTTATTTTATTGCTTTTTGCTTATCTTTTTTTAACTTTTTCCTTTTTTTTTTTAATTTGAGCACTGTTTCCAGGGTAGGCACTGTCTCAGGGTACTTGTACTGGGGACTGCAGGCCCTAGCTGTTTACCTGGTGCTATGCTGATGTTTCCTTGAGGCCCATGGGGGACCCTCATCACCGATGCTGTGCTGTGGGGTGGGCTGAGGAGTAAGTGGTGCTGCTGAAGGCCTTAGAGGTCTGGCAGCTTACCTGGTGCTAAGCCAGGGTCCTGGTGGTTGTATTTGGCATGTGCTGAGGCCAGTGGGGTGTTTCTTCATTTCTCTGGGAATAAACTCAAGCAAGTGGCAGTCTGGCTGCTGGAGGTTGCATGTCTGCCTAGGACTAAGCTGAAGCATATGGTGATTCTCGGAGCTGGAATCTGCCCATTCCTGGCTATGCTGAGACACACGGGAGGTCCTATTTTGGTGTTTGACTGTTCCACTGCACTGGGGCTCAGAATACATAGCTGGTTTGCTGATGTGGGGCCAGCCTCTGGCTTGCTGGAATGCCTCCTATCCCAGACCGTATTCCCTTTTTACCTGAGTGAGATAGACCCCTTGTGATAAACTTCCAGGTTTCTTGGGCTCAAAGATTGTTTATCCCTGTCTTTTTGCTAGTTCTGCTATTCGAGGATTTGTTTTGGGTTCTATTTTATCATTTTTTGGAGGTGAATGTGGCAGAGTTACACTGATTTACTGCTTACTTAGCCATCTTGGCTCCCAGAGATCCATGAATAGCTATTTGGGGCTTTCATAATGATTGGTGTACCTATATAGAAATATTATAACCAATACAAATGAAAGAAAATGTCTTCTTCATTCATGTGACTTAGTTTTGTGTATTTTGGAAAACTGATAATGTTACCCATTCCCATTACCAACCATATAGTATGATCTATTGCTTCAAGGTTAAGTGTACATAAATGAATAGAATACTTTATCTACAGAACATATGACTAGCATAGTGATTAAAATAGGATAATTTACTGATATAAATCATGTTAATGCCACATTTTCTTATCCAAAAAAGAAAGCTTGGCAAAGTGGCATAATCTTACTAGAAATTAAAAGGTTAGTTCATAAATTATTTGATACATTAAGGCAAAATATAATTTCAAATTTTTATTACTATGCATTTTATTTTATCATGATGAACATTTGAATAATTCCTTTATAGTTTTAGGTTTGATTTTTTTTATTTATCTGGTTTTATTGTGTCCTTAGCTATCACTTGATTTGATGCTTCTGTGTATTTCAATACAAACTAATAGAATTAGTCATACGAGGATGTGGATTATATGCTGCACTATTTAATATATCAATAGGAAAAAAATCTGTGTCTCCAAATAGCTTAAAATAGCCATGAAAGCAGGATTCATCTGTTCTGTCAGATATGCCATTTGAAAGTTCATTTGTTATAGTAAAATTTAATTAAGACCAGAGTATGAAAAATATGAAATGAGGGGGAAGATAAAAGGTATGAAGGTAATTACATATAAACTGCCTTTCTTCGTATATTGATATGGCACTCAATACATTTTATTTTTATTATTATTATTATTTTTTTATTATTATATTTTATTATTTTCAATATTGATATTGTTTTTACTGCCCTTTCTATTTTAGCTGGATGAATTCATCCAGCTTTAATTCTAAATTGTACCTTTTTTCGCACCAAAACATTTACCAAGATTAGAAGTTATTACCTATAAAATTTTGGTGAACTAGTCTCTAATATTTGAGATGAAAAAAGGAGCAAAACAGGATGAATAGATGGAGAAGGAAGTAAAGGAATAAGAAAAGGAGGAAGAAGGATAATGATGTAGAAGGAAAAATTAAAAAGATTTTTTTAAAGTAAGTCATTGAATTTATTGACTAATTTTGGCCTTGTCTTGTAAATTCCTTTTATTTGTATTCTATATAGTAAAGAAAAATTTCTTCAAGGGTACCTTGAGTTAATATGATTGTTTTCAATTCAATGAATGTTCATTAACCTGAAGCTATGTTTAGGGGACTATGCTAGGTACACAATATATTCTATACTTCTTTCTGAGTCATCTCTGTTCTGGATTCTGTATAAGCATAATGATCTTTGTCTTCAAAGTGATTTCAAATAAATATGTGGAGAAAAGAGAACAAATACATACATTCATACACAGATACTTATGCTGGTTTTCCATTTCGCACATACCACAGGGAGTGCATGCAGGTGTCTGTTACTACTCTGCAACTCTCTGCCACCATGACTCAGTGAGTCTAGGTCAAAATACAGCATCAAAAACATGACTCAAGATGATGTGTCAAAGTGCTACCAGTCAAAAGAACACCAGGGTGCACCCAATGCAGCTCTAATTAAAATCTTTTTTATTGTGTATTTTAGTGAATTGAAGCTGCGAAAGAAAGATTTGAGTAATATGAAAAGTGTATTTGAAATGGGAAAAGAGCATGTAATAAACACATATGAAAGAGGAACAAGAAGCAAAGGATTATAAAGTTAACAAAAGAAGGAAAAGTAGATTGTCAAAGCCTTTCCAATAGGAGCTCCATGATTATAGAATTAGAATTTGTTTATTAATAATCATTTTTTTCTGTACAGACAAAACTTATTCTGGTGTATGTTTTCTATTAATTCAAATCATGTGAAAGTGTGTATGTATGTGTATGTATGTATGTGTAAACATATATTGAAAGTAGGATGAAAACATCAGGTTTACTGTCACAGATATCCAAGAACATGTGCTCATGGGAGATGGAGGAGGTATGTTTTCTCAAAATACATAGAACACTGTCCCTACCCCTCTGAGCTCTCCTCTGATCTGCTCTGTGTCAAAGGATCCACTCACAGATCCTAATGCTATGGCACTCATTCTCTCAGGGCACATATTCTCTACCCTAACCTTACAAGAACTCAGTTTTTGCTTTGTTTTGGGGTAAGGAAAGGAGACAGGGCAAACCTCTATTCTAGCAGTCTTATACCTGAGGTCAGACTGTCCTTTGTCTCACTGCCATCTTGGCTGCTGCCATCTACCCAATCCCACCAATGCATCAAGTGGAAGAATTCCTATTTTCACCACTATACTCATTGCCTTCCCCACTTAGTACAGCTACATAAAACTTCTATTGAATAGGTATTTAGCAAAGAGAAAATTAAAGCAATAATTAGGATTTATTTTGCCCAACTGTGTGCCAATAAATCTGACAATCTAAGTGAAATGGATGAATATTTAAAAAAAATATAAATTGCTCAGGTTAACAGAAGAGAAAATAAAAGACTTAAATAACCCCATTTTAGAAAAATAAATAGAACAAGCCATCAATGGACTCCCTAAGAAAAAATCTCCAGGGCCAGATAGATTTACAAGTGAATTCTACCAAACATTTAAAGAATTAATTCCAATATTATATAAACTATTTGGAAAAAATAGGTGGAGTCTGCCAAATTCCTTTTATGATATAAATATGGTGCTGATACCTAAACCAAGAAAAGCCAAAACAGAGAAAGAAAACTATAGACCAATTTCTGTAATGAATATTGATGCAAAATTTTTAAATAAAATATTAGGAAAGAGATTACAGCAATTCATTACCAGGATAATACACTATGACCAGGTCAGATTTATACCAGGAATGTAGGGCTGGTTCAATATTAGGAAAACTAACAGCATATCTGGCCATATCAATAACAAAACTAACAAAAATCATTATGATAATCTCAATAGATGGAGAAGAAGCTTTTAACAAAATACAGCATACATTCCTATTAAAAAATTAGAAAGCAGAGGGAGGGAGGGAGAGACAGACAGACAGAGAGAGAGAGAGAGAGAGAGAGAGAGAGAAAGGCCCAGCTATCTATCCACCGCCCCACTGAGCTGTCCCTGAGACATGCTTATGGTCAAAGAAAAGTATTAAAATCCAACCAACAGGAGCCAAGATGGAGGGAAAGCAGTGACTTGTTTGAGCTCTCCCCACAAACCCTTCCAAATACCTATAAAAAATGGCTCTAAACAAATTCTAAAGCAGCAGAGCACACAAAAAGACAGAGTGAAACAAATTTCCAGGCAAAGACACCCTGGATGGTTGATCGGAAAGGTCTATCGTGCCAGGCAGGGAGAGGAGCGCAGTTTGACGTTGGTGCGCAGGCCACAGGGACCCTGGAGCAGGCCTCAGAGGACTGAATTGCAGGAAGCTATGGCAGTTTCCAGACTCTCAACCCACGAATGCCAAAGACAACTTAGAAGGTCAGTGGGAAAAGTCTGTGACTGCGGTGAGAGAAGGAGCTAGTTCTCAGCCACCCCCAGGGCTGCGACTGTTTCCTGAGCTTCCGGCCCACAGACTGAGGGGGAATCAAGTGACTGATCAGAGGGGGATTGCAGGGATTTTTCTGCTGGTGCAGGATCCTCTTGCTTTGCCCATGCTTGGATCTGGGTCACAGTTCTGGGTGGCGGTCTTGGGGCAAGGAGGAGCACTGACATGGTGGAGCTTGGAATATTGTAGCCAAATTTCAGAGTTCCCAGGTCAAGGAGAAAATATTGCAAGCAGCCAGAAAAAAACAATTCAAGTATTGTGGAAACACAATCAGGATAACACAAGATTTAGCAGCTTCTACATTAAGGGACCGCAGAGCATGGAATATAATATTCCAGAGGGCAAAGGAGATAGGATTACAACCAAGAATCACCTACCTAGCAAAACTGAGTATAATCCTTCAGGGGAAAAAATGGTCATTCAGTGAAATAGAGGACTTTCAACATGAAGAGGTGAACAGGAAAGAGAAAATCATAAGAGACTTATTATGGTTGAACTGTTTACATTCCTGCATGGAAAGATGATATTTCTAACTCATGAGACCTTTGTCAATATTAGGGTAGATGGAGGGGAAAACTTATATGTATGTATATATATATAGATATAGATAGATAAAGAGAGAGGCAGGGGGGCACAGGGTGAGTTGAAAATGAAGAGATAATATCTGGAGAATAAAATTACAGGGTGAGAGAGGATTATACTAGGAGAAGGAGAAAGGGTAAGGTAGAAAGGGGTAAATTATCTCACAAAAAAAAAACAGAAAAGAAAAGGCTCATACAGTGGAGGGGAAATGGGGGAAGGTGAGAGGGAATGAGTGAATATTATTCTCATAGAATTTGACTTGAGGGAATAACATACACACTCAATTGGGTATGGAAATCTGTCTTACCCTACAGGAAAATGGGGGGAGGACAAGGGAGTAGGGGAATGATAGAGAGGAGGGCAGATTGGGAAAGGGGGTAATCAGAAGCAAGTACTTCTGAGGAGGGTCAGGGTCAAAAGAAAGAATAGAATAAATGGGGGGTGGGATAGGATTAAGGGAAATAGAGTTAGTTTTTCACAGCATGTCTACTATGGAAGTGTTTTGCATAACTTCACATATATAACCTATATTTAGTTGCTTGCCTTATCAATGAGAATGGGTAGGAAGGGAGGAAGGGAGAAAATTTGGAACCCAAAGTTTTAAAAACACATGTTTTAAAAAAAATGTTTTCACATGCAACTGGGAAATAAGAAATACAGGAAATGGGGTACAGAAATCCATCCTGCCCTACAGGATAATAGAAGGGGAAGGGGATAAAAGAAGGAGGGAAGAGGTAGAAGGAAAGGCAGACTAGGGGAAGGCATATTCAGAATGCATGCCATCTTGGGGTGGAGAGAGGGGCAAGATGGGGTGAAAATTTGGAACTCAAAACCTTGTGGAAGTAAATGTTGAAAACAAAAAAATAAATAATAATTACTATAATATAAAAAAATTAGAAAGTATACAATTAAATGGAGTTTTCCTTAAAATGATACATAGTATCTACCTAAAACCATCAGCAAGCATTATGTGTAATGGGGATGAGCTAGAAGCTTTACCATTAAGATCAGGAGTGAAACAAAGATGTCCATTATCACCACTATTATTCAATATTTTACTAGAAATGTTAACTTTAGCTAACATAAGAGGACATAAAAGAAGAAAAATAAATTGAAGGAATTAGAATGGGCAGTGAAGAAACAAAGCTATCACTCTGCAAATCATATGATGGTATACTTAGAGAATCCTAGAGAATCAACTAAAAAACTACATGAAATAATTATCAGCTTTAGCAAAGTTGTAGGGTATAAAATAAACCCACATAAGCCATCAGCATTTCTATGAATTACCAACAAATCCAGTGGCAAGAGATAGAAAGAAAAACCCACTTAAAATAATAGTAGGCAATATAAAATATTTGGGATTCTACCTGCCAAGACAAACCCAGGAACTATATGAACACAATTACAAAACACTTAACACAAATAAAGTCAGATCTAAACAATTGAGAAAATATCAATTACTCATGGGTAAGCCAAGCTAAAATAACAAAAATGACAATTCTATCCAAATTAATTTACTTATTCAGTGCCATACCAATCAAACTATCAAAACATCATTTTATAGACCTATTAAAAATAATAAAATTCATCTGCAAGTACAAAAGGTCAAGAATATCAAGGGAATTAATGGAAAAGAAAATTACAAAAGTAGGTGACCTTGCCATACAATATCTAAAACTATATTATAAAGCAGCAATCATTAAAACTATTTGGTACTGGCTAAGACATAGAGTGGTGCATCAGTGGAATAGGTTACTACACAAAACAGTAGCAAATGATTACAGTAATCTGCTGTTTGATAAACCCAAAGACTCCAGCTTCTGGGAAAAGAAGTCACTATTTGACAAAAACTACTGGGAAGACCATAATATAGTATTTCCAGAAACTAAGCCTAGAGCAACATCTCCCCCCGTATACCAAGATAAAGTCAAACTGGGTACATGATTTAGATATAAGAGGTGATACCATAAGCAAAGTAGGAGAGCAAGGAATAGTTTACCTGTCTGATCTATGGAGAAGGGAAGAAGTTATGACCAAACAAGCAATAAAAAGCATTATGAAATGCAAAATGGATAATTTTGATTTCATTAAATTAAAAAGGTTTTGCAGAAATAAAACCAAAGCAATCAAGATTACAAGGAAAGCAGAAAGCTAGGAAACACTTTATACAGTCATTGTTTCTGATAAAGCCTTCATTTCTCAAATATATAGAGAACTTAATCAAGTTTATAAGGATACAAGTCATGTCCCAATTGACAAATGGTCAAATGATATGAACAGGCAGTTTTCAGATGAAGAAATTAAAACTATCTATAGTCATATGGGAATTAATTCCAAAGGGCTCTAAAACTGTGCATACCCTTTCATCCAGCAATATCTCTGCTAGGACTGTATGACAAAGACATCATAAGAAAGGAAAAAGGACCCACATGTACAAACATATTCATAGCAGCTCTTTTTGTTGGTGGTGAAATATTGGAAATTGAGGGGATGTCCATCAATTGGGGAATGGCTGAACAAGTTGTGGTATATGAATGTAATGGAATACTACTGTGCTATAAGAAATGATGAGCAAGTGGATTTCAGGGGAAAAAAAATTCAAAAGACTTACATGAATTGGTGCTGAGTGAAGTGAGCAGAATCAAAAGACCATTGTACACAGTACTAGCAACATTGTGTGATGATCAGCTGTGATTGACTTAACTCTTCTCAGCAATACAATGATCGAAGACAATTCCAAAAGACTCATGATTAAAAATTCTATCCACATCCAGAAAGAACTATGAAGTATGAATCGAGATCGAAGCATACTGTTTTCACTTTTTTTTTGTTTTTTGTTTCTTTCCTGGAATTTTCCCCTTTTGTTCTGAGTCTTCTTTCACAACATGACTAATGTGGAAATATATATAGTATAACCTGTATCGGATTACTTGCTGTCTTTGGGAGGGGGAAGAGAAGGGAGGAAGGGAAAAAATTTGGAACTCATAATTTTACAAAAATGAATGTTGAAAAATATCTTTACATGTAATTGGAAAAAATAAAATACCATTAAGTGGGGAAGGAATTTTTAAAAATAAAAAAAAAGAAAAGAATAGCCATTTAGCAACAAGTTTTCTATAATTGCAACTAACCTTCCTCAATATTACACAAGCCTATTTCTTCTTAGTTGGTCCTCTGTAATAAGGAATAGTTAATTGGTTAGTATAGCATTCACAGTGAATCTTCATATATTTTCCTTTTTTTGCTGGATAAGAAACTCATACTCTAACTTATTTTAGTTATTATATATTTATATTATGATTATATTATAATATATAATATTATAATTATATGTAATTATAATAAATAATAAATCTAATATATTATAATTATATCATATAAAATGTATAATATATTTAGTTATTCCCCAAACCTTTTCCTGTTTTTCATCCATTAAAGATCTTTAATTTCTTCCTTGTCTATCTTTCTAGCCCTCTTTCTCCCATCATTTTAAAACATTATGACTGTAGTTAGGAACTCAAAAAATGTTGAAGAGAAAAATGGTTATAGTGAAAATAATATTTCCATTTTTTAAAGTTATGAACTTTGAGCTAGAAGAGAACCTTAGAGTTTACCTAGTTCAAAACCTCATTCTAAAAATGGAAATTTGAGAAACAAAGAGATTAAAGGACTTGCCCAATGCCATATCAGTATTAAGAAGTAGAGCCAAAATTTGGATCCAGGCACTTTTACTCCATATCCAGAGCTCTAACTACTAGACCATGTTGCTTCCTGGGTTTAATATATGCCAATTTATTCAACAAACATTTGCTGAGTGTCTACTCCATGAAGAATTCTCAACTAAATGATGGGAAGATAGAAATTTCCTGGTAGGAGCAATAACAATTCCCCCAACCACATGATTTAGGCTTATTTTTCTTTAAAAGTTAATGAGACATTACTAGAGAATTGGCTGACATCACTCACTTACAAGACAGCCACTTACTCAAGTACAAAGCAGCCAAAAGAACCTGGAGGGCTTTTTCAATGTTTGACTGGTCAATTATAATGAGACTTGAATCAATTCATGGGCTTCTTAAAGTCTATCCTCCTTGAATATCCTTCCTCTATTAGGGCTAAATAAATCTCTTTTTGTTAATTGTTGAATGACCTACATGTGTTTCATTTTGTTCCAATATCAAAACTAAACTATAGGAGTCTGGAAAGAGAAAAGCCCAAACAAAAACATATCATCATTGATAATGATTAGAATCCTTCAGGAAAATGGTCATGGCAGAAGCTGGATTACAAGAAGCTGAAGAGAAATTATCAGTGAAGAAATGGAATTATGTAGAGTGAACTTTCTGAAGAAGTGATATATACCACATATATCTATATCTATACATACATACACATATATAAGCACAAATATATTTATGTGTACATATACACACATATATATGAATTCATATTATTATTAACAGATCTGTTTTGTTTGTACAGGCCTCCAAAGTACACTACTTCATATTACTACCTCCCAATGAAATCTTGCAGCATTTATATAATAAGTCAAGACCATTCTAGAAAGAATATAATTCAATATGCCTCTTAAGGAGGCATGAGCCTTTTAAAACGATTCTCCATTCACTATATTTTCTTAGTTTTTCATGGGGGAGAAAAATCATGTGAAAAGAAGCAAATCTGACATTCCTTATCCCAAATTATGTGATACCCATTTAAAATAGTGTTTTCAGGGTTCACATGCCACAATTATTTTCAGTCCATTTTAAAAGCTAACTGTTTAAGTACAAAGAACTACTATATATCAGTAATACTTTATTGATTCAAGAATCATAGCACTAGTATCCTGAATAATGCATAGGTAGTAGATGAATTTGGAAGGGATAAGTTTGAGGCAACTTGAAGTATGTTAAATAAAATAAAATAACATGCTGCAGCTTAGAAATGATTTTAAAAAATGGCCTCTTAGTCTTTGTCTGTGATTACACATAAAGCCATACATCTTTCTTCCATGAGTTTCTGCCTGTACTGACATCTTCAACAAAATGGGCGTTGCTATGATTTCACTAATATCCGAAATGAAGAAATTCTAAGATGTTTTCAGCTAGTCTCTTATTCTCTGAATATACACTGATTATAATTTCACAGTATTCCTTCCTAGAGAAGTCAAGTACATTAAAGCATTTTGAAAGAAACGATAAGTGAGTCATTATTATTAATTTTAATATTATCTGATGTCTAACTTTTTCAGTGAAGCTGTGGTCACTATTATGCTACTATTCTTTTGTATTTAATGTCTTATTGAATATTTCTCATATAAATAAAAATGTCTCCTTTTGTATTAAAAAAAAATGAAATATAAGCTCACCTTATGCAGACTTACTGAAAGTTTCTTTTAGGATAATTCCAGAAGCAAACAGGATGATGGGTTTATATGTACCTCATATGTATAGTTTCTCTCCTATAATTCCACATAGTAGGTCATATCTTGCTAGATTTATGGTTGATGTTAATTTTATTATCAGCAGCAACAGTATCATTATTTGATGTTATCTTATTGTCATCTTTTTTATGATCAGATTTCTGAGACAAGTCATTACTCTTCTATTATTACTTTAAATAAAATCATCTTTATATAATTAAATAGTGAAATCATTATTTTTAGTTCATTGAAGGTTGACTTGTGGTCTTACATCCACCAAATCAGAAGGCTTCAGACTTCATATGTTTGGAAATTTTTATGTTCTTGGGGTACCAGGAAGTTGCTTCAAAAGAGGCAGAGGTCAATCAGGTTCTAGGGACAATTTGTCACCTTTTAGGGAAAATAATCCTTGCAAAGTTGGGGGGAACCAGATGAATATTGGTTCTATCACATGTTTAACCACAACTCTAATCTTTAGGAAGGTTTTTTTTTCATTTGTTTGTTTTTACATAAAACCTATATTTTTCTCTTTGCAATTTCCACCCATTGTTCCTGGTAAGACCCTCTGAAGACAAGGAGAATAAATCTAATGCCTCTTGTACATGACAAACCTTCAAGTACTTGAAGTCAGCCATCATGTCTCTTCTAAGTTTTCCCTTTTCCAGCCTAAACATCCATGTTCCTTCATCCATTTCTCATATAGCATGAACCTGAGGCCATTAAATATCCAGGTTGCTCTCCTCTGGACACTCTAATTTACCAACATCCTTACTAACCCATGGTGGCCAGAACTGAACACAATATGCTAGATGTGTTCAAACTAGGGTTGAGAATGGCAAATGGTCACCTCCTTAGTCCTGCCTACAATGATAATGCAACTTAATATAGTATTAGTTTTCTTAGTATACTATCCACTAAAAATAAAGTCTAAAATTCCATCCCCTTTTTCAGTCTATTGAAATAGAGTACTACATGTAGACTTCTGATATTTATTATATTTTATGACTTGTTCTGATCAACTACTACTCATGAGAAGTATTAAATAAACATGATTGATTTTAATATCATTGATGTTTCAACCTCCAAATGATTAAAAAATATCACTAAAGTTAAATGATTTACCATTGATCAAATCACTCAATTGTTAATAAAATAATTATGAAGTTGATGACATGAGTGATATGTAGAAATTTATGGTTGGTGATGCTAAGATTACCTCTAGGATGTTCTTCCTAAGATTTTTCCCTCAGGGTCTTGGACCTAAGAGGCAACATGTTCTAGTGAGAAGAGTACTTGTCTAAGAGTCAGAAGACCTGTGTTCATATTTTTAGCAATAATGAATTTTAGCATTGTGACTCTATAAAAGACATTCAATCTCTTAGAGTCTTAGCTTCATTTACACTTTTAGGCATTTAAAAATCTTTGAAATTAGAAAAAATACACTCATAGAAGTTGTGAAGAAAGTGCTTTTTAAAAATGTGATGTGCTATATAAATTATTATTTTCATGGGTATCATCACATAGATAGTACATAGAGAGGACCACAAAGATTATCAAATCCAACTTCCTAATGTTATAGACAATGATAATGATCCCAGAGTAGGATACATGAGTCACTTAAGGTCACCAAGTAGTAATGTTTGAACATAGGTCCTTTTACTTCAAAGCCAGGGCTTTTTTACTATGCTATATATTTTTGTTCAAAGCAAGATTATCATATTTGTGGGCAGAATGTTCCCTTTAAGTTCAGCAAATTGTGGTAAAACCAAGAAGGAAGAGAACAAGCATTTATTAACCTCCTACTAAGTGTTAGTCATTATGCTAGGAACTTTACAAATATTATTTCATTTGATCCTAACAACCCTGGGAAATATGTGCTATTATAATTTACATTTTAGCATTGAGGAAACTGGGTCAGACAGGAGTTAAATGATTCAACCAAGGTCACATAGCTAGTAATTGTCTAAGACTGGATATGAATTCAGGTCTCCCTGTCTCTGGGCACAGCAGGCTATCTCCTGTGCCACCTAGCCATTTTCCCACAATAGTGATTAGTTATCCCTGAAAGATAATAAAGCTCTCTCTGGGACTTGACTGGCTCCCTGCTGTCTTTTATGGAACTTCTTGATCACCAAAGGGCATAAAATTCTTACCCACATACTGTCTGACTTGGTGGATTTCTGAAGACCACAGCAGTTGCCTTATCCTGCTCTATTGACTTGACAAGTTTCCATACAGAGACAAAGGAGATAGGCCATATCCAAATAATATGAACTCTTTTTTATCCTTGTTGTATATCCTTGTTCTATTAGGGTAAATTAAAACTCTTTTTTCTAATTGTTCAATAGCTCTGGAGTACTTCATTTAAGTCCCATATCAAAACTGAATAGGGTCCTGGCATGAAGCCTGCACCTAATATTTGACATAGTTAGAAAATGGGGGGAAAAAAACACAAGGTTAGTGAGCCTATTGGCTCCCAAAGTAGTTGAGTTGGGGGAACAATGCTATAATTATGGAAAATGAGGTGTTTGAATGGCAAGATACTACATGGCTCCCTGTTGGGAGCTCTTCTAAACCTGTTAGAGTCTAGTATTCCTGGCTGTGGAGAGTTCTTCAGAAATTGGACTGCTAGCACAATAAGAGAGAAAGTGAACTGTCTCAGCATATTAAGCAACTAGAGACAGAGTTCTTAGCTTTCAGAAACTATACCATGAAAATCAAAAGGCTTGTTGGAGCTGTTATCCTCAAAGGTGAAAGAATCCCTCTTGATGGAGATGGGGGCTAATAGTCCAGGAACCTGCCTTATGGACAGTCTCTAACCTGAAGGTTTTGGCCCTCTTCAGATCTAAACTTGAGAAAGGAGAAGGAGAAAGTGAGAAAGAGATTGCTTCTGCTCTGTGGGAGCAGGTTATGGGTGAGTGGGATTTTTTTTTTTTTTTTTTTTTTTACCCAGGAGCTAGAGTAGTTGCAGAAGTTCAAATAGAAACCTGATGAGTTGCTAGAGCAATGACTGCTCAGGGCATGGACTAATGAACTCTATGCTGAGAACCTCACTGCAGAAAAATTCCAAATGCTGCAGGATTTCTCTTATGATTTGCTATTACAGAATCAGTAAGATTTATCAGAGCTTCCAGTTGGAGAATACTCTCTGTCTCTTTTTTTAGGGACAGAGAGTTGATGAGATTGATCAGTTATTTACATCTTGCTTTATAAAGATGTAAAGAAGAATTTTCAGTTGAAGTTAGCTCTCAGGCTCAATCGCTATAACACTGGTTCTGGAATCAGGAAGATAAATTCAAATTTAACCTCAGACACTTACTAGCTCTGTGACTTTTGGGTAATTCACCCACAAAAAGACTCTGTTTACCTCAGTTTCCTCATCTGAAAAATGTGGATAATAATGGTACCTGCCTCCCAGGGTTGTTATGAGGACCAAATGAGATAATATTTGTAAAGCATTTAACTCAGTACCCGATACATAGTAGGTGCTATATAAATGTAACACAATTGTTATCATTATCATCATTACCATCATTTTTATTTATTAGATGGGTATTTGCAGATGTAAAGTTCCTAAAGAAAAAAAAATGAGCTTGATAGATTGGATTTATGTGGCTACTCCCACAGGTTGCCACATGCTATGCCCAGCCTCAGGGTTAATTAGATCCTCAGGGTTAATTAGATCCCACAATCTTGATGGAGTCCCATCAGAATGGTTTTGGATTATTAATTAGTGGTCTCCCCATCTACACAATTATACAGTATTAGGGAAATATTTGAACAGGAATTTGGGACAGTTGTGGCTTAGGAAAATATGGCTTAGTGTAAAGAGGACCTCTGGGAATAGAAAGAAGAGTAACAAATCTCATTATACTACTATGTGTGAAGAGGGCAATAGTACCGCCTCCAAGAGGGAGGTTTGAGAATAACTCCTAATCCATGAGATTGTTAATAAAATAATTGATGACCAACCCATGGAGGTCTCTGTCCATAATGACCAGATTGAGTGAACCCTTGACAGTTTTCAAGAGGTGGCCAGAAAGAGTGTATATTAGACTTCTGTAGCTCCAAATTACCCAAAGTAGTGACTCTTTCTATAGCATTTTGAAAAGGAGTTGCTTGTCTGTTACTAGGTCCTAGTTGATACTGAACAGATGATGCAGGGGTATACATCCAATCTTATTTGAGAGTCACCAATTTTGGATTAGATGATGTAAGATGATCCCTTTAACAATATGGGTAGAATAGAACATATATTGTTAAATGGAAATAGTATATTGAAATCATGCTTGCTTGGATGCTTCTTGTGTTAATGTCAGTCACAAATAGGTAGTGACTATGCCAGAGACTGAGCCTTCAGTTTCACTTTAGATTCTGGGACAGGTTGAATGCAAGAAGCTTAACCTTTTAGCCACTTTACTAAAGATGACCATGATGCATGATAAAGTATTGTTAACTATGTCAAAAGTGTTATTATATGTGCTGTGACCCAGGTGTTCCTGCTGCTGCTCTGGTTCCTCGGATCTTTGGCTTATTGTCACTACCTTGCACTAGGAGACCCACTGTGAACTGCAAATATGTCATGTCATTCACTATGTGGACTATGGGAGAAAAATGTCTAGGATTTCTGTTCAAACTATCTGGCCAAGTTAGGCATTAGTTCATGCAAACTAAAAATCATTGAATTGTCAGTCTTACACTGTGATTGTTACAGAGGGAGAAAGAGTAAAGCCTTTCCACAATGCTTTTTTTTTTTTAATCCCATAACTATTTTGGAACTACGTATACCTCTCTTTATATGCTTCATGATTGTAACACTAGGGTATGAAAACTGTGACTCTTTTCTTAGCCATAAAAGGCACACCAGTCCCAGTAGCTAATAATCTAGAATAGTTCTTAAGTTACATTAAATGTTTTATTGATACCTGTGCTTCCTATATCATAGTCAATTTTGGAATTATCCCCCAACTGAGTTTGTTTTTCCTTGTAACAAAGGAAAACAGTTAAGCAAAAGCAACCAAAAAGAAAACTGAAACTGACAGTATACGTGAAACAATGCCCTTGATCCTTCATCACTCTACCAAGAGAAGGGAAGTGGTTTCACCATCTGTTTTGGGTTTTTTTTTTTTTTTTTTGGCTCTCAAGAAAGAAAGAAGGCAGAAGAAGACAGGGAGAAGGGAAGGGAGAGGGAGAGAGAGAAGAAGGGAGGAAATTCCTTCCTTTACCTACTGGAGTAGACTTAGGTCCTGAGATTACCTTTTCAAAATGCATGAACAACGTATTTACTTTTTATTGCATAAGATCAAATTATTTTTTCCAGAAGAGCTGGGCCAGTTCACAACTCCATTAATAGTATATTACTATGCCTCCTTTGCAATAACTCCTGCCACATTAACTATTTTAGTGTTTTGTTTATTTATTTTTTGGCCATTTTTGCCAAATTGAGGGTATGAGGTAAAACCTCAGAGTTGTTTTAATTTGCATGTATCTTATTTTTCATAATTTTAAAAAATGTATGTTGTTTATAGTTTGTATTTCTTCCTTTGAAAAATATGTATTTCAGGGGCACCTAGGTGGTACAGTGGATGGAGCACCCACCTTGGAGTCAGGAGAACCTGAGTTCAAATTCGGCCTTGGACACATAATACTCACTAGCTGTGTGACTCAGGGCAAGTCACTTAACCCCAATTGCCTCACCAAAAAAAAAAATAATAATAATTATATATATATGTATTTCCTTTGACAGCTCATTTATTGGGGTGTAGGTCTTAGTCTTATACTACTGTCTTATTTTCCTATAAAATTGGATAACTTTTTTTTAATTCTCAAAAATCTTCACTCATACACATATAAATTAGGAATGAGAGGAGTATGTTTGGAAGGAGGCAGAAACAAATAGAAGAGAGAGTTTTACAAAGTAATTCTGATTAGTCTTCCATCATATAAAATGTCCTAATAATTGATACGGTACAAGAACTTCTTAGCCCATGAAAGTTAGCTGGTTCTTTCTGTATTTGTGACTGTTACAGTGATGTATCTGCTCATCATAAACATGAGTATACTAAAGAAATTTAACACATGTAATGGTCTATATGTTTGATTTTAAGTATAATTACTTTGGGGAACATTCATCTTTATGTTGATTTTATTTTCCTTTGTTGGATAATCAAATTTTTTTATGACAGAAGTCTATGGTAAATTGCATAATTTTCCATAATTCTTTTACCAAAATGCCTTATTTACTATATGATATTTCCCCCCCAAGAACAATCAGATAACTTTAGGCTGTATCCTTTTATTTTTCTTAAAAAAATCAGAGTGTACTGATAACGTAGGAGATCTATCTGGTAAAAATAAACTGGTTACAGAGAACTAAACATAAAATAAAGTACTGTGACATAGCAAGGTTTTAGGCTTAATATAAATGATTTGTTTCTCTAGATTTTACCCCATCACAAGAAGCAAGCCAACTAAGCATTAGGCAATAGGAAGGATTGGGAACATCTATCTCCCGCTTTTATTACAGAAGAAATCTAGGAAAGTATTGTTTAAATAATTCTACAAATAATGACAAATGACAAAAGCAATTGTCTCTGTAATGAGAATGGTAACCTTCTAAATATTAAGTACAGAGAAACCAATATACTTTATACATGAAATAGAGAAGCAGTATAAACATGTGAGCAGTCACCGGCAATTTTTAAATTATTAAGGACAACACAAAATGCTCTCTTAAATAAAAGTACATAGTCAGTGATGAGCCACTCAGTATATTTTAAAGGCCTAAGTATAATATAATTCATAGTTGCAGAGAAGTGAAGTACTTTGATACTGTTGTGGTAAATTATCTTTCTTGGAGAATAATGAAACTGCTTCTGAACTTTTCCCCTGGCTTTGATTAGTGATATGCCTTTGGCACCAATTGAACACTTTTTTTAACTAACAAGCTGATGTTTTTTCCTCCATATTTAAATAATGATCAGAGATTTATTCATTGGATATAAACTAGTGAACCTTATGTTACAGCTCTTCTTCAGAGAAGAATAAATGTGCAAATCAAGCTCCCTATTACATATTGCATTACCCATTCTGGAAATGATAGGTCACTGGATTAAGTGACAGAAAATTAAGTTTTTTTTTTCTTTAAACCTTACAATGCTAAAGTGGACAAAAAAGTGAACTTTTTTTTTGGCTGCCTTGATGATATCTGTTCATTGTGTGTGGTATGTTGTTGTATGGCTTCAAGTGACTTGGACATTTCCTCATTAGGAATAAAATTTATTAAATTAGAGATAAAAATCTACCAAAAGCCAACCTTTAGTATTGGTAGCTAATGATACTTTTTTTTTTTAATTTTGCATACTATTACATGATTTTTTTCATTTAAATTTATCACTTTTTTTTTTACTAAATAAAATTGAAAATTGCATATATTGTGGTGTCCTGGTGAGGGCAGCAAAACCTTCAGCATCTATATTTTAATAAGGCAAGTACTCATCTATGGGAACTGTAGGCTTCTAAAAAGATTGCTTCCATATCTAGAAAAAAAATAACTTTCCAGCCTAGAATTGTCCATCCAAAGCATAGCAGCTGTATTTTGTTTATCTGAACAATCAATGACTTATCTTTTCTAATCATAAGTAGGTATGGGTTTAGATTTTTTTTTCAAAAAGATCTTCAGGAAAATTTGACTCCAAACTTTAGCCTAGTTGGTTAAATTTTGTTTCCAATTTTCAAAAAACAAACAAAACAAAACACAAGCAGAGCAATTTAACTAAGAAGCCATGTATAATAATGTTGTGAAGGAAAAAGAAACTGCAATAAGAAAAGTATCTCTATATTATATAGTTAAGAGATGGAAATGTTATGTGATACTGACTGCCAATATTTTACTTGCTGATGATTATGTTTATCTAAATAAATTTTAAATATGTCACTTGACTACACTTGAATGTACAATGATCTACTATGGTATGCAAAAGATTTTTTTTTTGGTCCAGCAAAAAAAACATAATGTCCAAGAATGGATGTACTCTAAGTTTTTTCTGGGTATAAAGGGATTTAGGCTATATCATTTAAGAAATCTGGATGTGAGAAAATTAATTAATGCGCTAATTTACTCTAGTGGTTCAAACTCTCACTATCTAAGTCACTTTTGTTATAAAAACAAAACAAAACAAAAACTAAAGTCAGTGCTGGATTTGAATCACAGCTCTTATACTTGATATCTTTTGAATATCAATGTCATGCAATTTATCTGGATTTAGTTTCTATATCTATAAAATAAAGGGGATCTTTAAGATCCCTGCTGGATCTAAATCTGTGTTAAAGAGAATGTAAATGTGATACTTTAAAAAGAGCAAGGAAACCCACCAATATTTGTAAACAAAATATATCAAAGTCGATGCTAGGTAACGAGAAAGCATTGTCTTGTTGAAATGAGATCAACAAGTTTTGGTGGAAGTCAGAGGAATCATGGAAGACCTATGACATGAAATACACTGCTTGATGAGGGCAGGACAAGGAAAAGAATCGCTGTGTGGGTTCATATCAGCAAGATATCAATTTGAGAACACAAGGAATCTTTCACTTATCATAAAGTGGTGGAGTGTAAGGAAAGAAGAAGAAAGGTGCCTATATTTTAAAAGGGTTGGAGGAACAACAAAGACTTTCAGTTTTTCCTAAGGTTGGCTCCAAGGATTATAACTTAACAGTTATAACTTAACAAAGGCATTTGCTATGAGTCAAACCTTTGTAGCTATTTAACATTTTCAGGTCATATAATGATGCTTCTGTGCTCTATAGCAATGTTTGGAGACCCTTACAGGCTTTTAAAACATGTATTTTTCCACCCAGTTGAATACATTACCATAAGTAAAGTAATAAAATATATCTGAAGTGAATAGAGCACCATTTTGTGTACTCATCTCATACCTAGAGAACGTCTTTGGTGTTCGTAAAAATAAATTCCATTGTGTCTAAAAAATTGAAAATGATCTCATTAATTCAAATAATAGAGGTGTTGACCTCAAGAGATATGAACACAACTATGGATCTACGCAGATGAGAATAAGGGCAAAGCATCAGTTGGAGAATGGCTGAGCAAGTTGTGGTATATGAATGTAATGGAATACTATTGTGCTATGAGAAATGATGAACAGGCTGACTTCAGAAAAACCTGGAAAGACTTGTATGGTCTGATGCTGAGTGAAGTGAGCAGAACCAAGAGAATGTTGTACACAATAACAGCCACATTGTGCGATGACTAATATTGATAAACTTAACCCTTCCCAGCAATACAAGGATTTAAGACATCTCCAGAGGTCTCATGATGGAAAATGCTATCCACATCCAAAGAAAGAACTATGGAAGTTGAATTGCCATTTTTTTCTCTTCTGTTGAGTTTTGTTTCCTCTGTCTGATGGTTCCTCCTATTGGTTTTAATTTTTACTTACAACACCACTAATGTGAAAATATGTTTAATAAGAATGTAAATGTATAGTCTATATCAGATTGTCCACCATCTTGGGGGGGGGTCATGGTAAGGAAGGGGGAGAAAAATTTTAAACTCAAAAGCATATGGAAGTGATTTTTGATAAATCAAAATAAATTAATAAAAAAATACAAAAAAAAAGAAAAAGATTGCTTTAAAAAAAGGAGAATAAGGTCAAAGGTAAAATTTTAACTTAAATATAATTTATAAATGGCCAAGAAACTTCAATTGCAACTACTTAATGTTCATATCTGTTCCTTATTTTAAACTCCATCATGAATTAACCCAGAAAACTTGAGAATTAAATGAATATATTTGAAATTTGCATAGTGTAGTATTTGATTTTTTTCCCTTTGAATACGCCAAAGTAGTGATATGTTATGTTTTTAGATTTGAAGCAAAAAAGACAGAAAAAAATCTTTAGAAGGAATTTGATTTATTTTTGAAGTTAAGTGTTCTGCTACTGAAATGAAATTTTATTCAACTATAGCCATGTCAGTAACTACAAGTCAATAACATTTATTGAGCACCTGCTATGATTGCTGGTAATGAATAGCTGCTACCCATAGTTCTTCATGTACAGTATTTTTAAACTATTCAAAATCAATTAAAAGTCTTAAAATGAGATTCTATTTTTTACATAAGTATTCATTATATAAAAGGTTGTAGGCTATTAAGTTTTATACTGTAGCACCAAAGTTACACGTTAACAGGAGTCAATGTGAGCAGTGAAATTGATTAGAGGAGGTGAAGAAAAAAGCAAAGAGGTACTTAAGATCAACTACAGAGTTCAATTCTGCTATCCTGGGTGAATCTACATTGGAAAATATGGAAATGGCCTTTGGGAATTGATTTGGACTTCCATATTCTCTAGTAATTTTCAATAAGAATATTTTCTTTTTATTTAAAAGAATCTATAGTGTTATCTTGTGAAAAAAATTTTTAAATAAAATTACTCCATTGAGCACCAAAGAACTTAAATAAATGTGGATCTATTGGCTTCATTCCTACATAAAAACATTTTCTAACAGCATATATTTCAAATAAAATGTCATTAATATTTATTGTAATTAAATCACATTTTTCAATTTATCTTAACCTTTTCCATTTCCAGAGAGAGAGTGCCATCCCTTATAATTGAGAACACAAAAGTGTAGGAGTGGAGAGGAGGAAGGACAGAACACTGGCAAAACTAAACAATACATAAAAAAAATGACGGTATGTGCCAGGTTCCATACTTTAAGTCTTGAACCTCTCCAATAAGTCAGGGAGATGCATTCCTGTGTCTTTTCTGTTAAGTCGGTTTTATCATATTGTTTTAATAGAATTCTGTTTTGATGGATTTATTGTGACTCTTCTCATTTAAAATATGGTAGTCCTTAAGTATGTTGTTTTCCTGATTCTGTTTACTTTGCATTAGTCAGCATTTATCATACCATGTTTTTCTTTCTTCATCATATTCATAGATTTGTACAGTGCAGTAGTGGTCTGTAACATTTATTTACAATTTGTTTAGTCATTCTTCAATCTATAGGTGATGACTTTATTTCCAGATTTTTTCTGCTATTAAAAATATTACTATACTTTGTTATCTATGAAACTTTTAGCACTGAACTCATTAGTATGTGAGCATAGTATTTTTAAAGAGCTTATCTTTTGTTTCTAAACTCACAGAACCTTATGATGAAAGTTCTAAGTTGACAAACTTGTTATTGATGAATAGAATGAAGATAGACTTATGTTGTAGGGATTGGGACATTTTTATTTTCAGAAATCAACTCAACAGATATTTATTAAATATTTCTTATGAGTAAAAACACTGGATGGTATAGAATATATGATATATATACTTCCCCTCAAGAAGTTTACTATCTATTGGGGAAAGCTATAAAATATAATAAAAAACATTATAATTCAGCATTTAAAGAGCAATTCAAAACAACAGTAGAAGAAATTTCAGAAGACAGCACATGACTAATTGTCTTATCTGTAGTACAGTACTGCAAAAGTTCAGAGAAAGAAAAGATCAATGCAGATTTTGGTGGTTAGGAAGAACTACAAAAACATCATAATTTTACTTGCATCTTGATATAGGGACAGAATTGCAATAGAAATTCAGTAAGAATTGCATTCCAAATAGATTGGATTCCATGAACAAAAGTAAAAAGATTATACGACAAAAGTATGTTTAGAGCAATCAATCAACAATTAGTTAAAATAAATTTAGTAAATTAGTTTATTTGGAGACTAGTTGAGATATGGGAGTAGTGGGAGGTTATATGATTAAATAGTTAGGTTGGCGCCACTTGTGTGAGACCTGGAGTGTCAAGTTAATGAGTCTGAACAACAGGAAGCCCATCCACACTTTTTGTTCAGGGGCTGCTGGTCAAAGAAGTATTTTGTGAAAATTGATTTAGTGGATTTATCCAATAAAGTGGAAGATAAGAGTAGAAATGGCTAAAGGTAGGGATCTAGTAAGGTAGTCATTGTGGTTGAGGCATGAGCTTTAAAAGGTTGTAAAAATGGTGGCAATGAAAAAGAAAAAGAATTATATGTAAAATATTTCATTTTTGTCATTCCTAATGTAGTGCCTGGATATGATACTGAAATAAATTAATTTGTCTCATTGCTTTGCATTGCAAGAGGATGTGATTCTCCTTTCCAAAATATTTTAGAAATAAATTCATTAAAACAAATGCCAGATGGCAAGAAAAATGACAGGACATGTACAGTAGACAGAAAGATGAAATCCATGATGAAAATGAGTTGTACAATATTTATTTTCTGAGCTTTAGCAGGTAGTAAGGAAAAGGTCTATATTTAGATGTTGATTACTATCTATTGGCATCTAAATGCTCCACCAAGTTATTTGATAAAGTTTTACTTATTTTTATTTATGTTTCTTTCTGGTTTTGAAAATCCTGAACCTCAAATTAATTTAATGAGATTAAACACTTTATAGTTCACTGTTCAATATTTGGATAATATGATCTACATATGCATATATATGTATATATACATACATATACATTTATGTACATATATGTAGATAGCTATTCTAATTCTTCCTGTCATTTTTGTTCTCTTGAGCACTCTTCAGTAGCTCTATCAAACTGAGGATGAATGTACTTATCTGTAGTCATATCAAAACATGTTTTAAAATTAGATGGAAAAGATCATGTGAAAAATAATACTTTATCTCTGGTACTTATTAGCCAAGTTATCTTGCACCAGTCACTTCACCTCTATGTACATCAGTTTATTTCTTGCTGTAAATGAAGAAATGGAACTAATCTTATCTACTTCACAGAGTTTTTTGGAAATCAAATCAAATACTATATTCAATTTCTTTGTAATCCACAAAGTGTTCCATAAGATTTTGAATATACATCGCCATTCACATTATTCATGCAAATGTTTGAATCAGATAATTTATACAGAAATTGATGTATTCATATGTCCAACAGAAACATATAAATGGAAATGTTGAGCAATAAAGTATCTTGGAAGGATGTTAAGTATATTACTATTGAAGGACAGCTTTTTGAATTCTACAAATGATATTTTTTCAGCGATAAAAATGATTTCAACTAAATGACCATGGGATGTAGCTAATGAATAAATGATTCAAGGGTGGATGTTTATCTGTTATAATGAAAAAATAGAATTTTGATGAAGCTGTAAGTTATTATGCATCTATATAATTCCAAGTTTATTTAATTAGTTTTATCCTTGAATGAAACCAAAGACTTTCTTTCCATCCTTAAATGATGAGAATCTTGGATATATGCTGATTATGTACCATTTGCAGGCTTTCTACTTTAATTAGAGCAAAAACAAGCACTATTTAAACATTTAAAAAATCAAAATTTTGTAGCTATTCTGATGAAAATTTCTTTTACTATATTTTTAGTCATTAGTTTCCATTATGTAGATACTTTAAGGCCAAACAATAACAAAACAAGCAAACAAACAAGTCCAAGATTATCAGCTATTGAGCAAATACAAAAGAGAGGTACAACTTCTCAAAGCAAGCTAGTTATTTATTTTCTTCTAATGAAGTAAAATAAAAAAATATAATGGTTCCACCTCTTCTATTGTTATTGACTCTTGTTTGCTCTGACCAGTCCTACTGGTATGTTGTGGTAGAAAAAGTTACAGATTTAGAGTCAGAAGACCTGAGTTTAAATCCTGGCTCTACTATTTAATAGTGATATGATCAAAGGTAAAAATTACTGTTCTAGAGCTCCAAGTGTACTCAGAGGCCATCTAGTTCAACCTCATCCTTTTAATGATCAGGACACCAAATACCAGAAAGGTGAAGTGGTTTATATAAGAGGTAGGATATAAACTCAAGTCCTTTGACTACAAAGGCTTTGCTTTTTAGTAAATGACCTCTAATGCCCATTCAAGCTCTAGAACTATACTTTTATTATCCTATGGTGGAAAACAAGTAAACCAGCCTTTCACTAATCTAAACCTTTGATATCTATTTATGAAGTTCCTATTTCATTGAGGAGGCGGCTAGGTGACACAGTGGATAGAGGGTTGGGTCTTAAGTCAAGAAGACCAAAGTTTGAATAAGACCTCAAAAACTTACTAGCTGTTTTGACAGTAGACAAGCCATATAAATTCTGTTTGCCTCAGTTTCCTGAACTGCAAATTGGAACAATAATATCACCTACTTCACAAAGGACTGATGTGTGGGTCAAATGAGATAACATTTGTAAAATGCTTAGCATGGTGCTTGGAACACAGTATGTGATTAATAAATGCTTGCTCCCTTTCCTTTTTCCCTTTACTACCAAAACTTATGAAATGGCAGCCTTAAAAGGTCAATACATTTCCTCAAAGTGCATAACTCACCTATTTTTATTGGTAGGTTGGCTCTGTTTTGTGGAGAAGGGAATTTTTATTTCAAATATGAAATACATAAATACATACATATCCATCTCCATGTATATGTATGTATGTGTATATATATATATACATATGCATGTATACACAGTCACATATTCTCAAAATCAAAGGCATAATATGCAGAATTACCTTTGATTTTAAGGAAATATGATTTAACCTATGTAGATACTCCTTTAATGGAGGCTGATTGCACCTGTTTGAAAATCAGTACTGCTGTTACTTTAAAAAAAAATTCCTCATCTGATCCTCAGTCTTCTAGTGAGAGACATAACCATAATTACTTAGGTGGATCTTTACATATGACCCTAGAGACCATTGCTAGGACTATACTATAGTTAGAAGAATTAGTGCTTTGATTTCAAAGCCCAGTGCTTAGCACAGTGTAGAATTTCATAATGGTTGAATGATTTTTTTTTTTGTTAGTTGATTGTTGGTAGCTTTCAGGAACCCATGGACACCTTTAAAACCTCAAACAGTATCTTATTAGGACTTCAGTACTACCAGTTAATGTTTAGGAAATGAAAATATTATATATTTATCAAATGTTTGCTTGCATGGAGTATTTTAATTGTGTACATATATATATATATATTTGTATAACTACTTAATTTAATGATGAAATTACAATATAGGATTGCTTATCCTATAATATAATATTAAAAATAGGCTATCTCTAGGACTTTTGAAACATCCTATGTATGTTACATTCAATTCAAGGTAGAAAAAGCTAATTTTACTTAATTTGCACTCAATGTATACAAATGAAATAATTCACTAACTTCCTCTACTGGCTCAAATTCTCCTTGAGTTACTTGTGTTAAAAAAAATATAAGGCCAATGCTGGGTTTGAATCACAGTAGTGGTGTAATTCTTTCTTTAAAATTTTAAAGAAAAAAGCTTTCTTTGGGGTACATTTATTTTGAAATTTTATTAGAATTACTTTAATATTTTGAGTCTTAACATTTAAGTATAAATACTAAAATTATGTAACTTTCATCTATATTAAATAAACTAAACTTTTCTTAGAATGTTTTCTGAACTAAATGATGAAGTCTTTACTGGTCTTTAAAATTACATAACTGGAAAAAAATAAACAAATGATGTTTTCTCAGGGTCTGTTTGAAAGAAAAGTTTGCTTACAAAATGAAGTGCATTTTATTAGTAGTAGAAATAATATACAGTACTTATATAATGCTTTACAATTTGAAAAGCGTTTTTCTTTATTGTAGCCATTTGATATAAGTATTGCAAATATTCATATTCTTATTTCATAAATAAATGTCAGAGACTATAAATAAGATTTCTAAGGTCACACAACCAGGCAAACTCAAGTTTGCTGACTTGAAGTTCCATTCTTAGCCTTCTTTGTACATTACCTTACTATTCTCAAATGCTTCTAGGCATTTGACACTGTGACTTAAACTTCAAAATCTTTATGAAATAATTTTGTGTGAATCATGTGTAAAGTTGTGACATAATAAGAAATGAATTATTCATTTTCATCTTGCTTCATATGATACTATCAAAAATAAAATCCTCATTTATTGAATGAGTGTCTGGATATAAACATAAAACAACAAGAACAACAGCAACAATTCATAAACATATTTTTCCTGAAAGCTTTTGATAGTATTCACTATGAATTGATCAATGATCTTTTCAAAAGAAATCACTTATGCATGCTTAATGGAAATATATTAAAAATGATATTTAAGTAGGAATGGTCAGAAAGTAAAACCTAAAAATGATCTTTGAAAGCAAAACAAAAAATCAATATAGTTCAATTAAACTCAATTGCAATTGATCTGAAAGCAACAAATATCCTATTTGTTCTTCGAAACATTTGATTGTAAGTAGCAAGGAGAGATTTCAGCTATGCAAACTGTAAAGTGGTTAAATGTGTCATTTTAAACATTTTAATAAGAATAAGAATTCTATCTATATTGTGCCTACTACTTATTATTTTTTATCATTATTTTATTCTAAAATTTTGTAGCCTGCTCTTTTTCCTAATTGGAATATAAATCATTATCTACACAATTTGGGAATTTTGAAAAACACAAGAACATATTACTCTCAAATCAGTTAGGTCTTCAGTTTAGTAAATATATTGCAAGAGGTATACAACATATGTGCAGAAAATATTTAATTTATTTTTCATCCATCTTGAGTAACTAATCATTTAAATGATTTAAATGGCTTATCTTTTGATCTTTACCTTAATTTGTTCTCCCATTCCTCATCTGGGAATGGAAGTGACTTTGAATTCTCACCTTTATGCTGGCTATAACAATCACCATAAACTTTTTTTTAATTGGTCCATTTAAATAGCTTTTTTTAATTCTAAAATTTAAAACAGTTCTCACTTCCTTTACCTTTTTCACTTGTCTATAATTCAGTTACATGCAAGCAACATTTCTATAAAGAGTAAAGTAATGTATGTAGCAGCAGAAAATTAGATAGAAACACATGAAGGTGCAAGTAAAACAAAGACCCTTACATAAGTCACAACTCACCTACACAAACAAAATAAAAGGTTTGTCCATTTCATAGTTAGAAGCATTAATATCTCCCTCATGAGTTGAGGCATGAGTATGTAATGCAGACCGTACAGTTTTTCTTTTTTTGTTTGTTTGTTTGTTTAAAGAGATCAGTCACTTTGGAAGGTAGATTATAAGAAGGAGCTTTTTTTAAAGACTGAATACAAGTCCATTTTGCTTTGTTGGCATAGGTTCCTTTAGCAAGAGGAGAATAGAAGAAGAAAGAAAGTATTTGGAGGTGCTTGATTTGCAAAGTCCAACCTTGGGTAATAAGGAAATAATACTTAATGACTATCCCTAATTATTGGCATTAGCAAAAGAATTATATAAAAAGTATTGTCAAAAGTTTGGTTCCACCTCCCCTACCCAGACCCCTGTCAAAATGTGTCAAATCCCAAACATAAAGAAACATACACAATCAGAATTACAACTCTCCTTGTTGTTGTTCATCCTTCCTTTTCAAAGAGGGTTAATGACATCACCAGAGATGTTTTGTTTGCATAAGAATTGAATTTAAATGAGGCAGAATTGGGCAAAGTCATTAGCTTCACTCTTTCTTCCTGAGTCATGGAAATCCAATAGAAGGACAAAAGTCAAGACAGCAGGAAATGTCCCAGGATTCAGTAAATGACCTTGGTGTTTTTGATGCCTGACAGAGCTCTAAACACTCCACAGTGCCTGCCTCAGCCTCCTTCATGGCTGTTGGAACAACTTTTTCTCATCTGCCCATTTCCCTAGGGAACAAATTCACAGGCTTGGGGTAGACACTCCCCTAACTCCCCAACAGGTTTCAGGACTATTGGTTACTCTCAACTTGGTTAGCCCATCTGCTGACACAGTTTACTGGGTTGTAGCTGCTAAGCATGCTACAGCTTCTTGGAGCCACAGGTGAGAGTTGGATGAAGGTAGACCCCAAAGGTAGATAAGCTGCCCTGAACAGTGCTCAGCAAGCCCTCATACCAGAGGTGCTTTTCCTCCTTCAACACTCCGTACACTCCAACTCTCCTAAAGATTCCCAAAAGCTCCAAACTTACTATGACCTTTTTTTCTCTTAATTTCTGGTTAAGAAGCAAAGGACATTTTTGTGCTAGTGACCAGATTTGTTCATATGAGTTTAACAGGACTCTTCCACCTGCCCTCTATTCAGGAACTCAGATCCAGCTCTCTGCCCATATCTTAGTATGACATATGCTACCATTGAAATTTACAAAGGAAAAAAATACTATAAGATTTATTTATTACATTTCTAAAACACCTTTCCTCCTCAGATCTCAACCACTGTAACACAGGGTGTTATAAGGTGAATGCTGTGCTTTCCTGCATGAGCCTCCATCCTCTGGGGATCCTGAGAAGGATAGTTAGATGGGTCCTGGAGCTCATATAATGGGAGATGGTGGTCCTATTAGGTGGAACACATGTAGTCCATGACTTGTTGTGAAGTTGAGGTATAATCTCAGGAGGAGGGAGCAAGATAACATTAATCACTGCTGGAGGACCACTGAGAGGGAGCTTTAAAAAATTGACAGCTGCTGGAGGAAGAAGAAGTGCTCCAAAAAGTCCTGTGCAGGCTCCAGTTTAATTCTAGAATCTGTGGTTCAGTCTCTCTCCTTTTCTTTTTCTCTGGAAGCCTGAGATCTTCTCCATTTCACATTAAGTTTAAACCCATTTACAACAAACAACCAGTTTGTTGAAGGATTTATCAGCAATCATCTCTTCAGCTTGCAAACTGGATGAAAGCACACTGCTGTCTCTCTACAATTGTTACCATTCAGATCTCACCAAACTAGGAAAATTAATTTATGAGATCAGTCTCACTGATTGAATCTCCCAGACTATCAACATAAAGCATGGTAATAGTCCTATCAGCTGGTGGATTCAAATAAGGCATTGTTGAACACCATTTTAGAAGCCTAGCTACAACAGTAACATGAATACCATAATAGAGATCTTTGATGCTCTGGTCATGAAGTTTGTAGACTTCTCATGGTTGTATGCACAATCTTCTCCTCTTTTACAGTCTCCTTTCACCTAGAAAGAACAATGCGAGAACAATTCCATTTGTAGCAAGGGGTGGTCCAAGCTAATTTTGGTATCATGTCACTGATAGCTGTAGTCTTCCCAAGAACATCAACTGGCCAAGTTTTATCAGAGTTAGAAATCTCTGACTCTACATTCTGGATGCAATATTCTTTGTTTGTATCAGACCTAGTTATGTCATTCTTTTTTTAATACTTAATAGTATTTTTTCTGATTACATGTAAAGATAGTTTTCAATATTCATTTTTTGTAGATTTTGAGCTCTGAACTTCTCCCCCTCCCTCTGACTCCTCCCCCCTCTCCAAGACAGCAAGCAATCTGATGTAGGTTATACCTCTACAATCATGTTATACTTATTTTCACATTAGTCATGTTGTGAAAGAAGAATCAGAACAAAAGGAAAAAAAAAGCATGAGAAAGGAAAACAAAGTAAATATGGTATACTTCAATCTGCATTCAGACTCCACATTTCTTTCTCTGGGTGTGGATAGCATTTTCTATCACAAGTCTTTTGGAATTGTCTTGGATCGTGGTATTGCTGAGAAGAGCTAAGTCAATCATAGATGATCATCACACAATGTTGCTGTTACTGTGTACAATATTCTCCTGGTTCTGCTCATTTCACTCAGCATCAGTTCATATGAGTTTTTTCAGGTTTTTCTGATATCCGCCAACTCATCATTTCTTATAGAAAAATAGTAAACCATTGCATTGATATACTACAACTTGTTTAGCCATTTCTCAATTAATGGGCATCCCCTCAATTTCCAATTCTTGGCCACCACAGAAAGAGCTGCTATAAATATTTTTGTACATGTGGGTCCTTTTCCCTTTTTTATGATCTCTTTGGGATACAGCCCTAGAGGTGCTATTGCTGGGTCAAAGGGTATGTACAGTTTTATAGCCCCTTGGGCATAGTTCCAAATTGCTCTCCAGAGGAGCAGCTAGGTGACAAAGTGGATAGAGAACCAGCCCTAGATTCAGGAGGACTTGAGTTCAAATCTGGCCTCAAACACATAACACTTACTAGCTGTGTGACCCTGGGAAAGTCATTTAACCCCCATTGCTCAACCAAAAACAAAACCAAAAACAAACAAATTGCTCTCCAGAATGGTTGGATCAGTTCATGACTCCACCAGCGATTCACTGGTGTTACAATTTTCCTGCATTTTCTCCAACATTTATCATATTCCTTTTCTGTCTGATGGGTGTGAGGTGGTACATGACTATGGAAGGTTTAATTTCTTCATCTGAAAACTGCCTGTTCATATCATTTGGGTATATCATTATTAAAGGACAGTCCTGCTTCACTGAGTTTTTACCTGAATAGGTAAGCCATATTCTAGGTTCAAAATCCAGGTCTGACAACTTTTTTTTTAAGATTACTGTAGGTTTAGCACACTTCAGTCATCTTAAAAAGCATGCCAACACCAGGACACCAGAGGGACACCGTGAACAGCCTGACACAAATTTTAAATTATTTTCCATACTTTTTCTTTGGTAATCCAGATGTAGAGATGTTCTCTAAAGCACATATGACACAGAGTAGAGAAGTCTGAGTCCCCCCAGTTCTGTCTGCAATAGCTGTTGGAGCCCAGAGACATCATCATATTAGAAGCAGCAGTAGTCAGAGGATTGCTGGACAAAGTTAGCAAAAACTCTTACCAAACAGGCAAAAAATCAAGCACAGATGCTGGGATAGACTATGAGTCTATTGACTGAGGACCAGCCTAGGTAAGTACAGAAAGAGTCATCATCATGGGGTTATCTGTGTGATAACATTATTGATTAACTGATCTACTGATTAATTGAATCTACCACATTAATCCATTAAATTTTCCTGGGTCATGTTGTAATTGAAATCTATGTTGATAAAGAGCAATCACAGCAATAAAAACATATATTACTGAAATACTGATTAGGGGAAAAAAACTTCAAATTCATAACAAAGAAATATGTCCCACCTTTCATACCACTGACCCCCTTTGAGGTCTGGAAATGGTGTCAGATTACTACTGCTACATCCTACCTAACTCAACTAGTTCCCCTGGGGGTCAATGATATGCATTCAAGGTGACTGAAAGACAGCTAACTATGTCATCTGGTCTGAGAAATTGCACTTATTTGGGGACCTGATATCATTAGCACTGTGTTTTAATCAACTATGCTACATGGTTATTAGAAGAGGGAATTTTTTAAATTGTTTATCAGTTAAACTCAATTCTTAGGAAAAAAAAAAAAACTCCAGGGAAGTCACTTAAATGATGTTCTTCTTAATACTAACATATTTAACAGAAATCAAATAAAAAGTTCAAATAAGTTATCAATATTACTTACTTTTAAAACAATGTTTTTCCTATAGACAAGCAAGATGAAAAACAAACACAGTGTTACAATATTTTCTGTATAAATCAGTATGTTTATAGATTGTAGTGGAAGCAATATATCTAAGAAGTTAGAGAATAACAATCTTCAAATTCAAAACTACGATGAAAAACACTTTGATGATGGTAACCTCTCAAATATCACAATAAACTTGAGAAAAAAGAGTTAAACTGCCACATTTGCATGCAGCACTGCAACTCTCATATCTGTTTGTTTTTATTTATGTTCTTCTTGTTTTAATTTAGAAATTAAAGTCAATCACTAAGGGAAGTCAGTCACTAAGGCAAAGTCCTATGACCTGCATATTTTTCATAAATTTGTTAGGTAGGTTTTCATATTACTAAATATATTACAGTAAGTACATGACACACATACAGAAAATGTGATTTATTAACATGAGTTAAATCAGATTGAGGTCAAGTAAAATCAGTGGCAGGATATGTGATCCTTAATTTCCTTTTCTTTCATGAATCATTATAACAAGTAATGTTGATAATTGATTCTACACACACACACATACATATATATTCATACATGTGTGGGTAGTTTGACTACAAGAACATTAAAATATGAAAAACAAAATGAAGATAGATTAATGATGAAGTAATTGTTCACACTGAAAAGTTACTGTGTAATAGAAAGACATTTCCAATGGTGTTTACCAACCTTTCTTCATTCTTTGGCAGTCAGTCATTCAATCAGTTAACTAACATTTAAACACCTACTATGGCCTTGGTGCTATGCACAAAATTAAAGACTGCTAAATTTTCCATGGTGCTTAGTAGGTCTTGGGACTAGGCTTAAACTAGATTTTTGAAATGTTGAGAATTAAAGGATAGGATAGAAGATAGGGGTCAAGTATTTATACGTATGTATATGTATATGTATGCATATATGCATATGTGTGTATATGCATGTGTGTATATGTGTGCATATATATTATACATGCATGTATGTATATATGTGTATACATATATATCATACACATGTGTGTGTAATGCATATATGTGTGTATATGTATGCATATGGAAAGATGTGATTTAAAGTATCATAGAATCAAAGAATTTTAAAGATGGAGGTGGAAGAAGAGAAAAAAATGGTAAGAATGAATCTACACACACACACAACATATTTAGTGAACATCCAATATATGAAAGATATTTTATAGGATTTGGGGGTGGGTTAATTCTCTGTAACTGGATCTGATAGCTCCAGGTTAGATATGACAATAGATTAGATACAATTGGGTCACAAGATCATGTATTTAAAGTGAAAGAAACTTGGATGAAAGACATTGACCCAACTATCTAATTTTATAGTTGCAGGAAATAAAGCACATAGACATTGTGTCACTAAGTGGCCAGTCTACTGTTCATGAGACTTTACATGCTTAGGTTTCTTCTGGAAAAAGACTTTCTATTATTAAGCCATACTCAAGACTCTGTGTGTGTGTGTGTGTGTGTGTGTGTGTGTGCATGTATGTGTGTGTGTTTGAATGTGATCCTGAAATATGACACTGTTAAAAAGTTTATGTAAATCAACAAGTTTTTCTTAAGATTTTAAATTATTAAAAAGAACTCTTTTAGGATACTAAAAGAATCTATTTACATTATAAATCATTGATGTGCTAATTACAAATCCCTATCTCTTCACTAAATTCTATAAATATGGATAAGTAATATTAAATGTGCTTCACCAGTCAAGTAGAAGAGATCTGGTGGCATATAAATAACATATATACATACATGCATACATACATACATATACACACATGCATACCCACATGTATGTATATGTATATATTTAAGCTAAATTCACATTTTTTCACTATTATGTAATCTCAATTCTTTAAGGATTATTACATCCCACAATTAGCAAATGTACCATTAATAGGATAGTATTGATGCTTAATGGCCTTTATAACACCATGTAGTTTGAGATCATTGAAAGCACTGTACAATTTCCTAAACATAGTGAAAAGAATAGAATATCTTCTTCCAATTCAATTATAGGACTAGATCATTGCCCATATGTAGTTCTTTTCCAGAATATATATCTTAAAAGTGAGTCATAGCCTGGGCTATTTTTTTAATTCACTTATGTTGAGTGTTCCTAATGCCCATAATACATATAAACAATGACAGACATTTGTACTATTTTTTTTGTACTTTTCCACTGTTCTGACCCTTCTATCCCTGTATGAAGCAATTAGAAGACTGCAACTCCTGATTTCATGGTATTCCCGGCTGACTGTATCCAGGAGAGTCACAACTATACCTATGCTCCTCCATTGCCAACTCAAATCCTCATGAAATTTCCAATAAAGAAATACTTCCCCACCTGAGACTGATATGGATATGTGACTTGGAGAATTTCTCTACTATGTCTGGGTCTGATTAGGAATACTCTTTCCAATCTGGGACATTATTTGTTCTCAACCACACCCATTTTTAAAATAGAAAACATCTTTGCTCAGACAATACAAAGAGTATGTACTCCCACTGACATCTTTGCTATTCTACAAGTGTCCTTTAGTTGGCTGAGTTTCTTTGCATCTGTAAAGCATATGTCTATCTGTATTGTCATATAGTTTGTGTTCATATGCTTTTTGCATGCATAATGCATGGCACAATAATAAATTTCATGTTTATACCAGATTTGCTTGCACTAATTACCTGTGAATCATTAAAACCAGGTCGTTTCTCTAACCCAAGACATGAGGCCAAATATAGCACAGGATTAGATCCATCTTTAGTATCACTATGGATTTCTTAAAGGAGACTTTGTAAGATTTTGAGGTTTTTCATTTGGTTAATACTTTTTAAACTTCAAACAGGAACATTTTTAGGATATTGCTACCAATAAGGATTTTTCTTTTCTGAATTTTATTTAGGATGTATTCTATAACAGTGACAACAGCAACATCAACATATATCTTTCTAAATGACACACTGGGCCTTGATGTTACTAATACTACAAATTAAAAATGTAAACAAAGTTGTGTTTGTAATGTTTAGAATATAATTACCTGGCACACAATAGCACTTAGTAAATGCTTGATGATTAACTGATGTAAAAACAAAACAAAAAAAAACCCAACTCATTTCTAAGACCATGAAGTGCCTATTTACATTACAAACTATTAATATATCCATTAAAATTAATCTTTATCTATTTAAGACAGTAATTCCAACTGAACTTCATGTCATTCAACCCTTTTCAACTTACCATATGCCCTCAGTTACCTCATGTTCTAAGAGGAAATGAAGCTAAATGTTTGAAATGAATTTTCTATTATTTATATCCCTCACTCATTTAGACTGATTTTCCCTTATTCAAATTGGGAAGAAGGAGGAGGAAAAGGAATAATAAGGAGAAGAAGAAGATAATGATTATGATGATGATGAAGAGGAAGCAGATGAAGGAGGAAGAGGAGGAGGAGAGGAAGAAAAAGAGGAGTAGGAAAAACAAGAACAAGAAAATAGTTATCTCCTGAGGAAAACTGGCTTCCCCTTTTAGATATTTAAGGGTTTTTTTTCAAATTAGTAGTTGTAAAATGATCTGATCTGAACTTCAAAGAATATTGTTTTCTGTAAGAATATAAATAATAGTAATGGAGTTGTGATGTAGGCTGATGAACAGCCCATTTCTCATAGATAAAAAAGGTAACTTTGTTTGGGAGGCAATGATAGGGCAGGGGAGAAGGTCTATTAAAATAATAATAATAATTTTCTTTTAAGTTTTTTTTTTTTAGAAATCATTTACTGTGTTAAATACCTTGATATTTCTTTGCTAAAATAATGCTTAATGGATAAAAAAGCCAGCTATTGCAAAATTCTCTTACTTTCCAAACATATAATTTATTTATATCTCTACCTTTTGTAGTATTCTTGTTATCATAAAAAGGAGGTAACAGAATCCCAAAGACCTATTTATTTTGTGAAATGCAGTATCTGGAAGTGTTCTGAACTCTGTCAGAATTAAGATCTAGTGGCTTTAGTTCCTTGGTTAATAAATAACCTTGCAATATGGAAGATAAAAAACACAGAGCAACGTAGCAAAATCATGAGATTTCAAAGAAATCATATAACTTTTAATATATGTTTGTGCATATATGTACATATGTGCATATATGTTTATATATGTACTTTTTTCTAAAGCCATTTAGTAAATACATTACACAACTTTAAAGAAAGTAAGTTTTCTAGAGACTACCAAACATTTAAACATTTCCATCATCTGACTAGAACTGAATTTTACATATATATATTTATATTTATATATTTTTTCTGCTCTGAACGTTATGGTGTTTGTTTCTTTTTTTTTTTTCCTTTGGCTAGGCAATGGGGTTAAGTGACTTGCCCAAGGTCACACAGTAAGTGTTATGTGTCTGAGGCCAGATTTGACCTCAGGTCCTTCCAAATCAAGGGCAGGTGCTCTATCCACTGTGCCATCTACCCGCCCCAGTGAACATTATGGTGTTTGATATTCATTGCCTTAAAAAATAACTCTACCTATGTTTAAAGATAAAGTCTGAACATTTATGTGATATGTGCTATATATAAAAATATTCTGCTATCTAGAATGATAATTAATAAATAAACTATGTCCAGGAACTGCCTGACCCAGACTCTGGGTTCATATTGACAAGGTCTAATTTCAGGGAATGATCCCAAGGGGTTATTTTCAGTTTTAACTCACTGTTTCTACATGGAGTTAACTCCAGGAAATCTCTGAATAAAACTTAAATATATCTTGTTAATTATTTTCCCAAAAAGTAGATAACAGGATACCCAGCTCCCATAGAAGCATTCAAGTTTATAAATACACATCAGATATGATTGATTTTATTAAACCTTAATCCACAAGAAATAGAGAAAATGCAAAAGACTCACAGGAATCCATAAACATATGCAGAAAATACCCAAAGCATTGAGACAACCTACTTTTCCAACCACTTAGAATGCTTTCATATTTTAGGGAACAAGAAATGCATCTTTTCATTAGACCTGCACTGGTCACACCCATCATAATGATGGTGATGGTTGGCAAGATTCCATTACCTTGGTTCCCTAAGTCCTGAGTTCTCTTCACAGCTCATCCAGCTAGAGGAGTCAAGTGAGTAATCTTCTTTCTCTAAGAAGCACATTGTTCAGGAAATGTTCTCCCTCCAAAATACTGGACTTCAAATTCACAAACTTAGGAATTCTTAAAGGTTACTCACAAAGGTAGTAATTCACAGGAAATCTTTGCCTAAGATATTTTTTAAATAGTATTTAAATTTTTCACAATTATGTCAAGACAATTTTTAGCATTCATTTTTAGAAGATTTTGAGTTCCAAATTTTCTCCCTCCTTCCTTCCCCTTCCCTCTTCTGAAAATGGTAGGCAATTTGATATAGGTTACACATGGACTATCATTAAAGCTTATTTTTATATTCATCAGTTGTGAAAGAAGAAACAGATCAAAAGGTAAAAAAAAAAAACCGGAAAAAAGAATAAAGTGAAAAAAAAGTATGCTTTGATATGCATTCAGAGTCCATCAAGTCTTTATTTAGATGTGGATAACATTTTCCTTTTAAGTCCTTTGTACTTGTCTTGGATCATTGTATTTCTGAGAAGACCTGAGTCATTCATAGTTTATCATCACACAATTTTGCTGATACTGTGCACAATGGTTTCCCAGTTCTGCTCATTTCACTTTGCATTCATTTGTACAAGTCTTTCCAATTTTTTTTCCTGAAATCTGCCTGTTCATCATTTCTTATTGCATAAGTGTGTTCCATTACATTGTATTCCATTATATTAATATACCACAGCTTGTTCAGACATTCCCCAATTGATGGGCATCCCCTCAATTTACAATATTTTGCCACAGCAAAAAGGGCTGCTATAAATATTTATGCACATATAGGTTCTTTCTCCTTTTTTATGATCTCTTTGGGATACAGACCTAGTAGAGGTATGCATTCAGGGTATACACAGTTTGGTTGCCCTTTGGGAATAGTTCCAAATTGTTCTTTAGAATGGTTGGATCAGTTCACAACTCTACCAAGAGTACATTAGTGTCCCAATTTTCCCACATCCACTCCAATATTTATCATTTTCCTTCCATACTAGGCAATCTGATATGTGTGAGGTAGTAACTCAGAGTTGTTTTAATCTGCACTTCTCTAATCAAAAGTGATTTAGAGCACTTCTTCATGGGCCTATAGACAACTTTGATTCATTCATCTGAAAACTGCCTGATCATCTCCTTTAACCATTTATCAATTGGAGAATGGTTTGTATTCTTATAAATTTGTCTCAGTTCACTATATATTTGAGAAATCAGGCCTTTATCAGAGACACTTACTGTAAAGATTGTTTTACAGCTTTCTGCTTTCCTTCTAATCTTGGTTGCATTGGTTTTGTTTGTACAAAAGCTTTTTATTTTAATATAATCAAAATTATGTATTTTATATTTTATAATGCCTGTCACTCACTTAACTTCTCCTTTAAGAATTTGGACGCTATATCACTTGCTGCATATATGTTTAGTATTGATATTGCCTCATTGTCTATGGTACATTTTAGCAAGTTTATCTGAGATCAGTATTGCTACTCTTTCATTTATTTTCTGTTTTTAATTTAGCTGAAACATAATAGAATCTGCTCCAGCCCTTTACCTTTATTATGTGTGTGTCTCTATGCTTCAAATGTGTTTCCTGTAAATAACATATTAGAGGATTCTGGTTTTTGATCCAATCTGCTATCTGCTTCTGTTTTATGGGAGAGTTCATCCCATTCATGTTCACAGTTATGATTACTAACTGCATATTTCCCTCCATCCTATTTTTCCTCCTGTTTGTCCTTTCTCTCCTTTCCCACTCACCCTCTTCACCAGTGCTTTGCTTCTGTCTACCACCTCCTCTGATCTGCCCTCCATTCTATTAGTCCCCAGTAATCCCCTTACTTGATCTCCTCTCCTTCTACTTTCCTGTCAGGTAAGATATATTTCTATATTCAATTTATTGTGTACATTACTCCCTCTTTGAAGCAATATTGATGAGAGTCAAGTTCAAGCAATGCCAGTCACCCACCCTCCCATCTTTTCCTCCAGTTTAATAGATCATTTGTGCCCTCTTCATGTGAAATGATTTACCTCATTCTACCTTTCCCTTCCTTCTGCACCCAGTATCCTACTCTTTCTCATCTCTTAATTATTTTTTTATTTCAGTCTTTTTTTCCAAAAATGTTTTATTAATTTATTTTGAAATATCAACAATTACTTCCATAATATCAATAATCACTTCCATAAGAGTTTTAAATTTTTCTTCCCCTCTCTCCCTATCTCCTTTTCCAAGATGGTGAGCAATCTAGTATAGGCTATACATATGCATTCCTATAAAACATATTTTCCCATTAGTGATGTTGTAAGTAAGAATTAGGACTAATAGGAGGAACCACCAGAAAGAGAAAACAAAACACAACAAAAGAAAAAAAATAGCAAATAGTATGCTTCAATCTGCATTCAAACTCCATAATTCTTTCTTTGGATGTGGATAGCATTTTCCATTATGAGGCTTTTGCAGATGTCTTAGATCCTTGTATTGCTGAGAGGGGTTAAGTCTATCAAAGCCAGTCATCACTCAATGTGGCTGTTACTATATACAATGTTCTCCTGGTTCTGCTCACTTCACTCAGCATCAAATCATACATGTCTTTCCAGGTTTATCTGGAGTCTGCCTGTTCATCATTTCTTATAGCACAATAGTATTCCATTAAATTCATATATCACATTCACAATTATGATTACTATGTCTTTCTCTCTATCCTCCTCCCCTTTTCTTTCTCTTTTCTCCTTTTCCCTCCTCACTAATGTTTTGCTTTTGACCATCTCCCTCAGTCCCATCTCCTTTCTATTAGCCCCCTCCCTTTTCTTTCCCCTTTTCCCTCCTACTGCCTACAGAGCAGGTACATTTCAATACCTAACTGATTATGTTATTCCTTTCTTGAGCCAAATCTGATGAGAGTAAGGTTCAAACAATGCTCATCTCCCTCCCTTCCTTCCCTCTGCTGTAATAGGTTTTTATGCCTTTTCCTGTGGTGTAATTTACCCTTGTCTCCCTCCTCCTTTCCTTTTCTCTCAGTACATTGTCTTAGTTAGATCAGATTAATTGACTTACTTGGATCCATTTAACCCACTTGATTAGATTTTTTTCATCATTACATCAAAGTCAATCTATACCCACCACCTTTATGTAAACCCCTTTAACATGGTGTAATAACAACACTGTTCTCAAGAGTTACAAGTGACATCTTCCTTTGTAGGGATGTAAACAGCTTGCCCTTATTAATAACATGTTGTTTCCTTCTGTCCCATTTACCTTTTAATGTCTCTCTTGAGTCTTATATTTGAAGATCAAATTTTCTGTTGAGCTCTGGTCTTTTTATCAGGGAAGTATGGAAGCCCCCTATTTCGTTGAATATCCATCTCCTCCCCTGAAAGATCATGCTCATTTTTGCTGGGTAGTTGATCTTTGGTTGTAATTCAAGGTCCTTTGCCTAACAGAATATCATATTCCATGCCCTTCAGTCTTTTAATGTAGAAGCTGCAAGGTTCTGTGTAATACTGACTGTGGTTCCATGATATTTAAACTGTTTCTTTCTGGCTGCTTGCAGTACCTTTTCTTTGACCTAGTAATTTTGTAATTTGGCTATTACATTCCTTGGTGTTTTCAATTTGGGATCTCTTTCAGGAGGTGATTGGTGGATTCTTTCTATGACTATTTTACCCTCTGGTTCTAGGACCTCAGGGTAGTTTTCCTTTATGATTTCCTGAAAGATACTGTCCAGGTTCTTTTTTTTTCATTGTGATTTTCAGGTAGACCAATAATTTTTAAATTGTCTCTCCTGGATCAATTTACCAGATCAATTGTTTTACCAATGAGATATTTTACATTTTCATCTATTTTTTCCATTCTTTTGTTTTTGTTTGATTGCTTCTTGCTCTCTCATAGAGTCATTAGATTCCATTTCTTCAATTTTAATTTTTAACAAATTGTTTTCTTCTATTAGATTTTGTATTTCCTTCCCCATTTGGCCAATTGTATTTTTTAGGGACTTGTTTTCTTCAATGCACTTTTTTTTCCAGTTGGTCAATTGTATATTTTAAGGACTTGTTCTCTACAATTAATTTTTGTCCTTCCTTTTCCAAGCTATTGACTCTCTCTTGCATACCTCTCATATTTTCCCATTTTTCTCTTCTACCTCTCTCATTTGACTTTTTAAATCCTTCTTGAGCTCTTCTAAGAAGGCTTTTTGGGCTTCAGATCAAATGTAGGTTTGTTGACAATGTTGTCTTCTTCAGAATTTCTGCCTTGATCTTCAATCTTTGCATAATAAGAATCTGTAGTACATTTCTTTTTGCTCATGCTGTTTGCTTATTTTCTGCCCTTTAAAGAGATTGGGCTCTCCTGATGGGGAACAGAGGGCACTGACCCAAGCTTCTTGTGTTGGGATCCTAGGGCCTGGTCAATGGCTTTTTGTGCTGTGGCCTCCAATGTTGGCTGTTGGAGGCTGTAGGATTCTGGCAGCTTACCTGGTGTTGGGCTGGAATCAGCAGCACCAGAACTCTAGGGGCAGAATTGGGTAGTGTGGCTCCTGGAGATTTCCTGCTCACCCAGGCCTTTCCTTCCTTTTGCTTTCTTCAGCTCCTTTCAGATGGATGTTGTAGGGTGTTTATCCACATGGGGCCCCTTGGAGCAATGCTTCCCTTAGTTTTGTTGAGGCACTGGGACAGCTGGTTGCTGTAGAATGCCGAGGCACCTGGTGGTTTTCTGAGCTGGTTTCCACCAGTTCCCCTGCCCTCAATGAGGCACTTAAGGTTCAGGTGTTGGTGTTTGCCTGCTCCACTACCTGGGTTTCAGGATCTCTTTCTGGTATGCTGAGGTGGGGCTTTCTGCTAGCTTGCTGGGATGCCTCCTGTTCTGTACTGCACTCCTTCCCCCAGGGTAACAGGGGCCTTTCCAGTTAATTCCTCAAGCTACCTGGGCTACTGGACTGCTGCACCACATCTTTCTTCTGGTTCAGCTGTTCCAGGGTTTTTCCTGGGGTGAGATTTTCTGGGTCTTCAGGGGCTAATAAGAGAGAGTAAGAGAGACTCACCTCTTACTCCACCATCTTGGCTCTGGGAAGCAGAAGTCTTAATAATTTTTTTTACATCATTCTCTCAAATTTACCTTATACCCATACTCACTGTCTATGTATATTCCTTCTAGCTGTACTATTAGTGATACAATTTTTAGAAATATAGATATCATCTTCCCTTGTAGGGAGGCAATTTAGCTCTACTGAAGCCATTATGTTTTCTTGTCCCTTTTTTACCTGTTCATGCTTCTCTTGGGTCTTGATGTTGAAGATCCAATTTTTGGTTTAATTCTGGTCTTCTACTTATGAGAACTTTAAATTTTTTTCTATTTCATTGAATAACCATTTTTCCCCCTTCATGTATTATGCTTAATTTCACCATAAGTGACTCTTAGGTAGTCCCAGCTCCTTTGCCTTCCAGAGTATCATGTTCCATGACCTCTAATCTTTTATGTTGCAGGGGCTAAGTCCTAAGTAATCCTGATAGTGGCTCCGTCATATTTGAATTGTTTCTTTTTGGCCACTTGCAGTATTTTTTCCTTGAACTGATAGTTCTAAATTTTGGCAATAATGTTTCTTGGAGTTTTTATTTTGTATCTCTTTCCTGAGGTGATTGGTGGATTCTTTCAATGCCTATTTTGCCCTCTGGGTTCAAGATATTGGGGTAGTTTTCCATGATAATTTCCTAAAAGATGCTGTCCAGTTTCTCCTTTTGATTGTGGTTTCCTGTGTCCAATGATTCTGACATTGTCTCTCCTGGATCTATTTTTTTGGTCAAATGTTTTTCCCATGAGATATTTTACATTTTCTTCTATTTTTTTTCATTCTTTTCAATTTGTTTGATTAATTATTGATATCTTAGAGTCATTAGCTCCCAATTGCCCAATTCTAACTTTTAAAAAGTTATTTTCCTCAATTAGCTTTTGTACTTTCTTTTCTATTTGGCCAATTCTACTTTTAAAGGAGTTGTTTTCCTCAGTGGATTTTTGTATCTTCTTTTCCATTTGGCTAACTCTACTCTTTAAGCAATCATTTTCTTTTTCCAAGCTGTTGACTCATTTTTTTTCACAATTATTTTATATCACTCTCCTTTTGCTTCCCAATTTTTCTTCTACTATACTTATATGATTTTTAAATTCCTTTTCGAGCTCTTACATAAGTTCTTTCTGAGCTTTAGGCCATTTCCCATTTTTTTCTTTTGAGTTTTGTCCATGGTTTTTTTTGTTTTTTTTTTACATTTTAAAATTAATTTATCTTTATTTGTCAACATTCTCTTCCATAAGATTTTGAATTCTAAACTTTCTCGCCCTTTCTCCCTTCTGCTCTCACCAAGACAACATGCAATCTGATATAGGCTCTACATATACATGTATATTAAACATATTTTCATGTTATTCATGTTGTAAAGAAGACTTTGAACCAATGGGAGGAACCATGAGAAAGAAGAAACAAAACAAACAAAAAAAGAGAGCAAATAGTATTCTTCAAACTGCATTCAGACTCCAAAGTTCCTTTTTCTGGATGTGGATAACATTTTCCATCATAAGTCTTTTGAAGTTGTCTTAGATCCTTGCATTGCAGAGAAGAGCTAAGTGTATCAGTTAGTCATTTCAAAATGTTGTTAGTGTGTACGATGTTCTTCTGATTTAGCTCACTTCACTCAGCATCAGGTCAATAAGTCTTACCACATTTTTCTGAAGTCCACCTGCTAGTCATTTCTTACAACACAATAGTGTTCCATTGCATTCATATGCCACAACTTTCTCAGCCACTCCCCAATTGATGGATATCCCCTCAATTGTGAATTCTTGGCCACCACAAAAAAAAAAAACTGCTGTAAGCATGTTTGTACATGTGGGTCCTTTCCCCATTTTTATGATCTTTTTGGAATACAGCCCTAGAAGTAATAATGCTCAGTCAAAAGATATGCACAGTTTTATAGCCCTCTGGGCATAATTCAAATTGCTTTCCAGAATGGTTGGATCATTTCACAACTCCACCAACAATACATTAGTGTTCTAATTTTCCCACATCTTCTCCAACATTTATTATTTTTCTGTTTTGTCATGTTAACCAATCTGATAGGTGTGAGGTGGTACCTCAGAGTTGTTTTGATCTGCATTTCTCTAATCTGCAGTGATTTAGAGCATTTTTTTGTATGATTATAGATAACTTTTGTAATCTTCCTCTGAAAATTGCCTGTTTGTATCTTTTGACCATTTATCAATCGGAGAATGATTTGTATTCTGACACATTTGACTCCACTCTCTATATATTTTATGAATGGGGCCTTTATCAGCAACACTGGCTATCAAAATTGTTTTTCAGCTTTCTACTTCCCTTCTAATCTTGGTTGCATTGGCTTTGTTTGTGCAAAAACTTTTCAATTTAGTCTAATCAAAATTATCCATTTTGTATTTCATAATGTCCTCCATCTCTTGTTTGGTCATGAATGCTTCCATTCTCCATAGATCTCATAGGTAAACTATTCTTTGCTCTCCGAATTTGCTTATGGTATCATACTTTATGTACAAATTGTGAACCCATTTTGACTTTATCTTAGTATACAGTGTAAAATGTTGGTCTATGCCTAGATTCTGCCATACTATTTTCCAGTTTTGCCAGCAGTTTTTTGTTAAATAGTGAGTTCTTTTCCCAGAAGCTGGAGTCATTGGGTTTATCAACAGTGGATTACTTTAGTCATTGACAATTATGTCTTGTTACCTAACCTATTCCTCTGACCCACTATTCTATTTCTTAGTCAGTACTAAGTAGTTTTGATGATTGCTGCTTTATAATACAATTTAACATTTGTTATGACTAGGCACCCATCCCTTGCATTTTTTATTAATTCCCTTGATATTCTAGACCTTTTGTTCTTCCAGATGAATTTCATTACAATTTTTTTCTAGATCTATAAAATAATTTGGGTAGTATGATTGATATGGCACTGAATAAGTAAAATAATTTAGGTAGAATTTTCATTTTTTATTATATTAGCTTAGCCTACCCATGAGCAACTGAAGTTTTCCCAATTATTTAGATCTGACTTTATTTGAGAGAAAAGTGTTTTGCAATTGTGTTCCTATAGTTTCTGGGTTTGCCTTGGCAAGTAGACTTCCAAGTATTTTATAATGTCTACAGTAACTTTAAATGGAATTTCTTTTTCTATCTCTTGCTATTTGGTTTTATTAGTAATATATAGAAATGCCAATGATTTATGTGGGTTTATTTTATATCTTGCAACTTTTCTAAATTTGTTTATTACTTCAAGTATTTTTTTAGTTGATTCTCTATGATTCTGTAAGTATACTACCATATCATCTGCAAATAGTGATAGCTTTGTTTCTTCTTTGCCTATTCTAATTCCTTCAATTTATTTTTCTTCTCCTATTGCTAAATTTAGCATTTCTAGTACAACATTGAATAACAGTGGTGATACTGAACATCTTTGTTTCACCCCCAGTCTTGTGGGAAATGTTTCTAGCTTATGCCCATAACATGTAATGCTTGCTGATGGTTTTTGGTAGATGCTACTTTTTAAGGATGACTCCATTTATTCCTATGCTCTCTAGTGTTTTTAAAAGGAATGGGTATTGTATTTTGTCAAAAACTTTCTGCACCTGTGGAGCTAATCATATGATTTCTGTTAGTTTTGTTGTTGATATGGTCAATTATACTGATAGTTTTCCTAATATTGAACCAGCCCTGAATTGTTTGTATAAATCTTACCTTGTCATAGTGTATTATCCTTGAGATAAATTGCTGTAACCTCTGTTAATACTTTATTTAAAAATTTTGCATCAATATTGATTAATGAAATTGGTCTATAATTTTCTTTCTCTGTTTTGACTCTCCTCAGTTAAGGTATCAGCACCATATTTGTATCATAAAAAGAATGGTAGTACTCCTTCTTTGCCTATTTTCCCAAATAGTTTAAATAGTATTGGAATAAATTGTTCTTTAAATATTTGATAGGGAAAAAAAATTAAAAAAATAAAAAAATAAAAAAAAATATTTGATAGGGGAGGCAGAGCCAAGATGGCAGAGTAAAAGCAGTGACTTGCTTGAACTCTCCCCCAAACCCTTCCCAATACCTATAAAAAATGACTCTAAACAAATTCTAAAGCAGCAAAACCCACAAAAAGACAGAGTGAAGCAAATTTACAGCCCAAGACAGCCTAGATAGTTGACTGGAAATGTATATCATGCCAATGGGGAGAGGAGTGCAGTTTGGTCTGGGTGAACAGGCCACAGCAAACCTGGAGCAGGGCTCAGAGGACTGAATTGCAGGCAGCTGTGGCAGTTTCCAGACTTCTCAACCCACAAACACCAAAGACAACTTAGAAGGTCAGTGGGAAAAGTTTGTGTCTGCAATGAGAGAGACAAGTGTGGTGCTAGCCCCGCCCCCCCATCCCCAAGCTTGGCCTCGAAGCAGTAGCTGCTTCCCCAGCTTCCAGCCCACAGACTGAGAGGGAATTGAGTGGCTGATCAGAGGGGGATTGCAGGAATCTCTCTGCTGGTGTAGGATTCTCTTGCTTTACCCATACTTGGATCTGGGTCACAGTTCTGGGTGGCTGTCCTGGGGCAAGGAGGAGTGCTAGCATGGTGGAGCTTGTAGTGGTGGTGGAGAGGAAATCCTTCTCACAGTTCCAAGACAGAAAAGAGTGTTTGTGGTCACTCATAGACCAGAGTACAGGCCAAGAAAGGAGTAAATACATCGCCCTTGATCATAGCACCTTGGAAGAATTTAAAATTTACAGGTCCCTAGAAGTATCTCTGAAAACAGCTGCACAAAACCCCTGAAGCTTGAGACAGTTCATTCTCCACTACTGGAAGCAGATCCCTACCTTAACAAAGAGCTTCTAACTCAAGTAATTGGCTGGGATTATGAGCAAGCAGCGCAAAAAGAGTCAGATCATAGAATCTTACTTTGGTGACAAAGAAGATCAAAACATGCAAACAGACGAGACAATAAAATCAAAGCTCCTACATTCAAAGCCTCCAAGAAAAATATAAATTGGTCCCAGGCCATGGAGGAGCTCAAAAAGGATTTTGAAAAGCCAGTAAGAGAAGTAAAGGAAAAACTGAGAGTGATGCAAGAAAATCATGAAAAACAAGTCAACAGCTTGCTAAAAAAAAAATACTGAAGAAAATAACACCTTAAAAAATAGCCTAACCCAAAATGCAAAAGAGTTCCAAAAAGTAATGAAGAGAAGAATGCCTTAAAAAGCAAAATTGACCAAATGGAAAAGGAAGTCCAAAAGCTTACGGAAGAAAATACTTCCTTAAAAATTAGAATGGAGCAATTGGAAGCTAGTGGCTTTATGGGAAATCAAGACACTATAAAACAAATCCAAAAGAATGAAAAAATAAAAAAAAATAATAATGTGAAATATCTCATCAGAAAAACAACTGACCTGGAAAATAGATCCAGGAGAGAGAATTTAAAAATTATTGGACTAGGGCTCAGATTCCTAAAATCTAGACACTGCTTAGATTCTTATAATCTACCCAATAAGCCAATAGCTTACTAAAGTTCAAACTCCTTAAGAGTCTGCCCAATATGATGGATTTTCTAATAAACCTTGTCTTTGGCTGAAAGAAGGCTTGGGTAGAATTATTTCAGGCAGAACCCATGTGTTGTGATTTTGGGGTCCCAGGACCCCTGAACCCCTAAACCACATCATTTTGGTGGCCTGTAGGGGGAAATTGCCTAACCCCAAGTTCTTCTCCAGCCAAGACGGGAAGATATGTAAGTCTTCCCACCCCTTTCTTGCTCCGCAGTTGGGGTCACTCTCCAAGCACCCAGATTTGGAGGTACAGACAGTTACAAGGCTGTATCACACTCCACCTGATGCTCTCAGGCTCTTGGTCCACTGGGTTGGTTTGAAGGCATGGACCTGGGCACACCTTCTGCAGCATAGAGGACAAGGACAGACACCCTATCTGGAAGTGTATGCCCAATTTTGTTAATTCTCTCAGTGCTAGAGAATTGGGGAAAACTGCAGTTTCTTTTTGGTTCCCTGTGGCTTACTTATTCCCTTCCCTCCACACCCCTGAATCCTCCTTCATGGAAGTTACAGGGGAAAGTTAGAACAGCTAAAAATATCTTGGCATATTCTGGAGGTTTTGTGATTGATCACTAAGGAGTTTTGAAACACCTGTGCAACCTGGTCACTCTCTTCCCTTGAGTCAAGAGAGTATCTCTTAACCACTCTCTTAGGAGAAGAAAGTTTCACCCTTTACCCCTCACCTTTGATTTTGCCCTCCCCTGGGAAAGGAAGGAGGGGGGAGGGGCAGCAGCTAAGGCATGGGTCCCCTGACAATGGCCTCAGGCTCTAGGGAAACCTTTGCCTGGAAGCATCACCCAGGTTCAGCACATCCTGCTCAAGGTAATGAAGTTAGCCTCCAAACTTGGGGAAGCACGCTCTTTTAAATTTGTAGTTTTAATTGTTAATGATGAGATGTTGATTCTCTGTGTAAAGTAATTTGGAAGTGCATTTAACAAAACTGAAGTCACCTGATTGGTAATGGGTTTGTTTCAAGTTTCAAATTGGTGAACTTTTTGTAACAGTTATGTCAAGCAACTTTTCACAATTTGGTTACTGCTAAAATAATTTAGCTATTGTTAGTTATTGTTTTAATGCGTAAACTAGCCAAAAAGCTTGTTTGGGTTATATATGGTTGGCTGAGAATTTGCAAGTGTATAGAAATCTTTAATGATTGGTTTTTTACTCCAGGACAAATTTAAGTTTGAGATGTAAATCCTGGAAAACTTTTTCCTAAGCTGTGATTAGTCAAACTTGCTGTTTGAGGTAAAAGCTCCTAAGATTTTATTTTAAGTTGTCTGATGGATCATAATCCATCAATAATCAATAATCCACCATCTGAGAGAAATGCTGCAAGTTACTCAGAGAAGGTGATACTGGTGGGAAGTTAGCATTAGGAAAAACTGAGAGGACAATTTTAGCCTCAGTCTAAGAGTGGGAGCCTCTTGGCTCAGTTTCCCCATTATGTTCTCTTGAAAAAGAATGTTACCCACCTGGCTATTCCTGAGTCTGGTTGTGAGGTGAATTTGATACTGCATGGTTGGAATACTGAATTATCTGAATCTAAACAGAGCTAAGGATGTTTTATCCTGTCATATCTGGGCCCTGACTTCCAGATGCAACACTCAAGAGAAACATGAAGAGGTAAACAGGAAAGACAAATCGTAAGAGACTTATTAAGGTTGAACTTTTTACTTTCTGGATGGAAATATGATATTTGTAACTCATGAGTCCTTTGTCACTATTAGAGTAGTAGGAGGGAAAAAAAATTTATGCATGTATGTGTAGATAGATAGATAGATAGATAGATAGATAGATAGATAGATAGACAGATAGACAGATGGAGGGCCCAGGGTGAGTTGAAGAAGGAGTGATAAAGGATTATGCTGGGAGAAGGAAAAAAAGAGAGGTAGAATGGGGTAAATTATCTCACATGAAACAGACAAGAAAAGGTTTTTACAGTGGAGAGTAAATGGGGGAAGGCAAGAGGGAATGAGTGAATCTTATTCTCATAGGATTTGGATTAAGGAGGGAATAACATACACATTCAATTGGGTGTATGTGTCATACACATTCACTCTACAGGAAAATGGGTGGGGAAGGGAACAAGAGACCAGGAGGATGATAGAGGGTAGGGCAGATTGGGGGAGGGGTAATCAGAATCAAACATTTCTGAGGAGGGACAGGGTCAAAAGAAAGAATAGAATAAATGGGGGTTGGGATAGGATGAAGGGAAATACACTTAGTTTTTCACAACATGACTACTATGGAAATGTTTTGCATGACTACACATGTACAACCTGTATCGAGTTGCTTGCCTTTTCAATGAGGGTGGATGGGGAGAGAGAAAGGGAGAAAATATAGAACCTAAAGTTTTAAAAACACATGTTAAAAAAATTGTTTTCACATGCAACTGGGAAATAAAAATACAAGCAATGGGGTATAGAAATCAATCCTGCCCTACAGGAAAATTGAAGGGGAAGGGGATAAGAGAAGAGGAGGAGAGATAGAAATGAAGGCAGACTAGGGGAAGGGGTATTCAGAATGCATGCCATCTTGGGGTGGGGGGAGGGGCAAGATGGGGTGAAAATTTGGAACTCAAAATCTTGTGGAAATGAATGTTGAAAACTAAAAATAAATAAATTAAAAAATAAAATAAAATAAACTCTGAAAAAAAATGTTTGATAGAACTCGGTAGTAAATCCATCTGGCCCTGGAGATTTTTTCTTAGGGAGTTCATTGATGGCTTGTTCAATTTCTTTTTTCTGAAAGTGGATTAACTATTTTATTTCTTCTTCTGTTGATCTGAGCAATTTATATTTTTGTAAATATCCTTCCATTTCACTAAAATTGTCAAACTTTTTAGTATACAGTTGGGCAAAATAGCTCCCAATTATTGTTTTAATTTTCTCTTCATTGGTGGTGAACTCACCCTTTCCATTTTTTATATTCGTAATTTGATTTGCTTCTTTTTTTATTCAAATTAACTAAAGATTGATCTATTTTGTTTTTTTTTCATAAAATGATCTCTTAGTTTTATTTATTAGTTCAATAGTTTTCTTAATTTCAATTTTATTAATATCTCCTTTGGTTTTCAGAATTTCTAATTTGGTATTTCACTGGGTGGGGGTTTAATTTGTTCTTTTTCTAGCTTTTTTAGTTGCATGCCCAATTCATTGATTTCCTCTCTCTCTATTTTACTCATGTAAGCATTTAGAGATATAAAACTTCCCCTAAGAACCACTTTTACTGCAACCTATAAGTTTTGGTATGTTGTCTCATTGTTGTCATTCTCTTGGATAAAGTTATTGATTGTTTCTATGATTTGTTGTTTCACCCACTCATTCTCTAGGATTAGATTATTTAGTTTCCAATTAATTTTTTGTCTGTCTTTCCATGGTCCTTTTTTACATGTACTTTTTATTGTGTCATGATCTGAAAACGATGCATTTAATATTTCTGTCTTTCTGCATTGGATTGTGAGGTTTTTATGGCTTACTACATGGTCAATTTTTGTGTAGGTGACATGAACCACCAAGAAAAATGTGTATTTTTTCTATACCCATTCAATTTTCTCCAGAAGTCTACCATTTCTAACTTTTCTAAAATTCTATTCACCTCCTCAACTTCTTTCTTGTTTATTTTGTGGTTAGATTTATCTAGTATTGAGAGGGGGAAGTTGAAGTTCCCCACTAGTATAGTTTTGCTGTCTATTTCTTCCTGGAACTCCCTGAACTTCTCCTCTAAGTATTTAGATGCTATACTACTTAATGCATATATGTTCAGTAATGCTCTTACTTCATTGTCTATGGTGCCTTTTAGCAGGATGTAGTTTCCTTCCATATCTCTTTTAATTAGATTTAATTTCGCTTTTACTTTGTCTGAGATCATGATTGCTACCCTGGCCTTTTTTTTACTTTGGCTGAAGCATAATATATTGTACTCCAGCTTTTTACCTTTACCTTTTGTGTATCCCTCTGTTTCAAATGTGTTTCTTGTAAACAACATATTTTACTATTATGGTTTTAATTCACTCTGATATCAACTTCCATTTTAGGGGAGAGTTCATCTCATTTACATTCACAGTTATGATTGCTATCTGTATCTTTCCATCCTATTCCCTCCAAGCCAATCTGGTTATGTCTTTTCTCTTCTTTCTTCCTTTCCCTCCACAGTAGAGTTTTGCTTTTGACCACTGCCTCCTTAAATCTCTCCCCCCTTCTATCACCCCTTCCCTTTTCTTTCCTTTTTCCCTTATGACTTCTTCCCTCCTTTCTATCCACCCCTCCCTTTTCTTTCTCCTTTCTTCTCCTATTTCCTATAGGGTAAACTAGATTTCTATACCTAACTGAATATGTTGTTCCCTCTTTCAGCCAAATTTGATGAGAATAAGGTTCAAACAGTGCTCATCTCCCTCCCTTTTTTCCCTCTACTGTAATATGTCTTTATGCCTCTTCATGTGATACAATTTACCCTTTTCTGCCTCCTCCTTTCCTCTTCTCCCAATACAATCCCTTTTTACCACTTAATTAGATTTTTTGTCATCATCAAAGTCAACTTATACACAAGCCCTCTGTTTATGTATACCCCTTCTAACTGTCGCAATAAAGAAACAGTTCTCAAGATTTACAATTATCATCTTCTCATGTAAGGTTGTAAATAGTTTGTGTTTATTATACAACATTTTTTTCTGCCTGTTTACTTTTTTTATGTCTCTCTTGAGTCTTGTATTTAAAGATACAATTTTCTATTGAGCTCTGGTCTTTTCAGCAGGAAGTTTTGGAAGTCCCCTATTTCACTGAATATACACCTCCTCCCCTGAAAGATTATGCTCAATTTTGCTGTGTAGTTGATCCTTCATTGTAATCCAAGCTCCTTTGCCTTACATAATATCCTATTCCAAGCCCTGATCCTGCAAGTCCTGTGTAATCCTGACTGTGGTTTCATAATATTTTAATTGTTTCTTTCTGGCTGCTTACAGTATTTTCTCCTTGAACTGATAATTTTGGAATTTGTCTACAATATTCCTTGGCATTTTCAATTTGGTATTTCTTTCAGGAGGTGATTGGTGGATTCTTTCAATGACTATTTTACTCTATGGTTCTAGGACCTCCAGGAAGTTTTACTTGATGATTTCTTGAAAGATACTGTCTAGACTCATTTTTTGATCATGGCTTTCAGACAGATCAACAATTCTTAAATTATCTCTCCTCAATCTATTTTTCAGGTAAGTTGTTTTTCCAATGAGGAATTTTATGTTTTCTTCTATTTTTTCATTCTTTTGATTTTTTGACTGATTCTTGATGTCTCATAAAGTCATTAGCTTCCATTGCCCAATTCTTATTTTTAAGAAATTCTCTTCAGTTAACTTTTGTGCATCCTTTTCCATTTGGCCAATTCTACTTTTTTAAGGAGTTGTCTTCTTCATTTGGCCAATTGTGTTTATTAAAGAATTATTTTCTACAGCCAATTTTTTGTCCTTCCTTTTCCAAGCTATTGACTCTCTAGCATACCTCTCATTTCTTTTCTCAATTTTTCTTCTACCTCTCTTATTTGACTTTTAAAATCCTTTTTGAGCTCTTCCAACAAGGCTTTTTAGGCTTGAAAACAGCTCATATTCCTCTTTCAGGTTTCAGATGTAGATATATTGACAATGGTATCCTCTTCTGAATTTGTATTTTGATCTTCCCTGTCCCCATGGAAAGAATCTATGGTCATTGCCCATTTCTGCTTTTTGCTCATGTTTGCCCATTTCTTGGCTTTTAAAGTTGAGCTCTCCTGCTGGAGCACAGGGGGACACTGTCCCAAGCTTCTTGTCCTGGAGGCCAAGGACCTGGTCCCTGGCTTTGTGTGCTGGGGCTTCAGGTGCTAGCAGCTGGAGGCTGTAGGTATTTGGCAGCTTACCTGGTGCTGAGCTAGGGTTGGCAACATTGAAGCTCTGAGGGTGTGTGTGGGGGGGAGGTGTGGATCTGGCCCCTGGAGCACACCTGCTCGCCCGGTACTGAAGTACTGGAAGGTTCGGCTGCTGGAGTATGCCTGCCCACCTGAAGTTGTACTTCCTGGAGTTGTGCTGAAGCAGAGGGAGATTTGGCTGCTAGAGGATGCCTGCCAACCTTTCCATTAATTCCCCAAGCCTCCCATGCTAAAAGATTTCTGCACCCTGTCTTTCTGCTGGCTCAGCTGCTCCAGGATTTTTCCTGGGGCAATATTTTCTGCATTTTTAGAGGTCAATAAGGGAAAGTGGGAGCAACGTACTACTTACTCTGCCATCTTGACTCCTAGGAGTCCAGTCCATAGATGTTTTGACATTGTTGTCCTCTTCTGAGTTTGTGTCTTGATCTTCTCTGTAACCATAATAATTTTCAATGTTCAGATTCTTTTTGTTGTTTTTTGCTAGTATTTTTTGGCCTTTTACCTTTCTTTCTTTTAAATTTGATCTCTGCTCACTGGGTGCAAGGGGCACTGTTTCAGACTTCTTGTGCCAGGGATTGCAGGCCCTGGCTGTTTACCTGGTGCTACCTGATGTTGCCCTGAGGCCCCCTGGAAACCCTCATTTCTGGTGCTGCTCTGAAGGTGTTGGGTGAGAGTTGTCTGGCACTGCTGGAGGCTGGAGGCATCTGGCAGCTTACCTGGTACTAAGCCACAGTTCTAATGCTGTTGTCTGGGGTGTGCTAAGGCCAGTGAGGTGTTTCTTTATTTCCCTAGGGCTACGCTGAAGTGAATGGCAGTCTGGCTGCTGGAGCTTGCCTGTTTGCCAGGGGCTACTCTGAAGCATTTAAGGGTTCTTAAAGCTGAAGTCTGCCCAGTCCCCTGGCTACACTGTAGGACTTGGAGGGAGGAGTCCTGGTTTTGACATGTGTCTCATAATTTATTGCTGTTTTGCTTAGGTGGGGTTTGCTGCTGGCTTGCTGAGATGCTTTCTGTCCTGCACTGTTCTCTCCTTGTTCACCCAAGAGAGACATAACCTTTCCTGTCAATCTTCCAAGTTTCTTGGGCTCAAAGATTGTTTCATTCCATCTTTTTGCTGGTTCTGCTGTTCCAGGATTTGTTTTGGGGTGCTATTTTATGGTTGTTTGGAGGTGAATATGGGAGAGTTACATCAATTTAATGCTTACTCTGCCATCTTGGCTCCTGGAAGTCTGCCTAACATATCAAAAAATATTTTCTATACATGAGGTTGTGGTTCAGGAAAATTGTATATTAGCTCTCATCTTGGGTTTAGTGGGCATATATGTTTATTTCTACTCTGTGCCTCTTTGGGAAATGTATCAGTGCCCTATTACCACCACTTGGCAGAGGGAGGATACTTCACAAGTACCAGTCACCATGCTCTAACTCACTCCCAATATCACAGCCCTACTTTACTGAGATCTGGTCTATCCACTGGAGAATTTTTTAATGGAAATACTTGCAAAAAGGCTGCTTTCTATCACTACTTTTATGTTTGGGACAGAGGGGGAGCTTCTGTGACAAGAGCACATCATTGTGAGACTCATCCAGCCATTTCTTTTGGATGTGGCCAAAATCAATGAAAACCAAGCATTACCCCTTACTAGAAATCTATCAAGAATTATAATTTATTCTCCTAGCAAGGTATCAATATTCATATCTGTTTATAGAAGGAGATGTTTTCTTTGCTCCAAATGAAGGTTCTAGCCCTATAAATGAATGAAATTGATCAAGGACTCCTTTTAATAATTCCTCTCTTATACGTATTATCCCTTTTTGCCAACTTGATTTTGCATTGTTAAAGATCTATCAACATTTATTGAATTTTGATTATGATTGAACACAACTTAGAAATTATGAGCATTTAATGATGCATTTGGAATCTTTATCACTCGAGTGCTGAACTGAGAGTTCAACTCTCAGTAGATATTATCCAGTTCCATCATTGGGAGTGTCCTTTATCTAAGGCCCCAGAGATCAGAGTTTTGAGAAACTAACAACTGAAGAAGTTCATGATTAAGCTCAAATAGATAAAATAGAATCCTCTTAAGCTGTTCATGCTTATACATTTTTAAAGACGTGCTGACATGTTTAGGTTACATATAGAAATTTCTAATTTATTGTTGTTGTTGTGTTGTTGTTGTTAGTCTTTTGTTTTGACTGTTTGAAAAAAAATGTCCAGGAAGGGGTTATATTGATTAATCTAGTGGATTAAATAGTTTATATTTATCTGAAAATAATTACCTAAATATTAAGTCAGTTTTAAGTAGCTTATTTGAAATATTTGCTACTAAAAATCATATTTTGTCATTATTTTCCAGAACTTTAATTTGTATAGCTTTATTACTTACTTATCTGTTTTTGTTTTCTTGTCAGTGCCTTACTGCTTTCCTAAGAGTTCAGAGATGATATTTATCTGCATTTGGGAAAACTGATACATTCTCAACTAATTATGAAAATATAACCCCAGGTAAATAGTGGTCAACTACTATAGTTCTGGGTATTTGCAGAGGACTGGCATTTTGAGAAGATATAAATAGGAGGAAAAGAACAAAAAATTCAACTCAACCACAGCATTTAATTAAATAGGAAAGTCTATAGATTTTTCATTCCAATTGAATCTCAATCTTTTCATCTCACTTTGAGAGTCAGGTTTTAAAATATGGTTCTTAGTTGCACCTCCTACACAAGTAGAATAATACTGTCCAATTAAGATTAAAGTATTGATAATATTATTTCATGTAAAACAAGTACTTCTTTATTCTCCTCTATATAATCTCTTAAAAGGAGCTCTACAACTTAAGTAAATTCTCTCATTTACCAAAACAGAAATATAGGCCTCATATTTATTTGTTTTTATTTTAAGGAGTCGATGTTCTCTGAGATTTTCCAAATTACAAACTGATAAAATAAAAAAAAATAATATTCCCTTATTTATCCTGAGTTCTAAGCCTTCTAATTTAAAATAGGATGAGAGAGAGATGCAAAACTAATAATTTTTTTGTGCTACCCCTTCTGTCACCCATCCTGAAGTTAGAATAGTGCCTTCATTTTTTTTTTTGTTATAGGTATATCTTATTATCTTGGCACATACAATATAAAATTCTGTTTATGCAGGAGGTATCCCTTACTTCTCAATAGTATTTCTTATTAAGATTTCTTTTTATCCCTCCCTTTTGTCCTCTAGTCTTTTCAAATGCATATTTTTTAAAAAAAGTGATCTTTCAAGCAAACAGAAAATGCTACCAATATCACTCACAATTCGTGTTCTACCTTTCTTTTTAAATATAAATAGATCACTACAGAAGAGATTTGGGGAAGAGGGGAACTTTGGGGAATTCCAAACATTAAGAAGTAAGGACATAAGATGGATTGCCAAATATTAAGGTTTTAACTTAGAAATCAGTAAACTGTACTTCTAATATGGACTCTCAAGTCCTTCCTGTCCACCCTTCACTGAATGTGACATTGTACATGTTCAGTTAGATGAAATGAGCACTTTTTTGTATTGGATAACCAGAGTTCCAGTTCTGGATGCATGCACCCAGATAGGTGACCGAAGTAAGTTTATTCCTCAGTAGTCTTAGTTCAGTGTTTCTTGAATACATTTGCAAGCAGGACAAGAAGAATAAGGCTTTTTTTTTTTTCCTGCACCACCCAAGATGCAACTGCTTATTTGCTTGCAAACATTTGAAAAACCTCAGAATGATGAAGAAACTTTTTTTAAGTAATCAATAATCCTAGAATCCATCCTCTTTCTCTTCTTTCCCTGCCCCTAATGCAATCTATTTGGTCTGTAATCAAATATGTAAAAAGGCAACGCATTTTCAACCACAGTCTTTAAAAAAGGTTAAGAGAATATGAGTAGAAAAGAATAGCTATTAATGGCCAAGGCCATTGAAACCCCCTACAAAGTAGGAGAAATTAGTAGCCTGAATCAGTTATTGTGCAGCCAAATCTTCCTTCCCCCACCCTAAAAGTACTATACATATATACATATATGTATGTATTTGTAATCTATGATTCAATACATGATGATTCAACGTTACAAAGAAAATGTTTCAAAAAAAAAGAATAGCAGGAAACATTATACTACTGCAGGAAAGGAAGAAATGCATTTAAAGCAACGATGAAAATGGCGTGCAGTATAATTACCTGAAATTGCTATTCACTTGACACCCTGACACTAATTTTATTCAAGCCATTGGGAAATAAAAAATTTAAAAGCACTCCTTTCCAAACGTCAGAGCTTGGGTGGGTGGGTGGGTGGGGAATTTAGGGGATAGGGAGGGTGGAGGCAGGAAGGAAAGGGTAAACTTTCCAGTATCCAAAAAAGAATTAAACAATCCATTTAGGATAAGCGTCTATATAGATCGACAGCCTTTAATGCCAACATTTTTAACGCTTGCCCTGTACGTAGATCGATTTTTTTTTTCTCTAGCATTCCCTCAGCAGATGGATTTTTGCTACTGCAGATCAGCAGAGGGTGTCAGATCTTTCAGAGTGCACCAGGCTGGAACGAGCAGAGCTTCTTAGTAACTCTCTTTTCCCCCTCCCCACTCTCGCTTTTTCTCCCTTCTTCTCTCCCCAACCCCCTCTTCTGAGTAATTCAGAAAGAGCAGAAGAAAGAGAAGCAAAACAAGGGGGGGGGAAGAAGCGCTAGTTAGGGAGAAGAGAGGGGAACCCGAGAAAAGAACAGAACACGAGAAGAGGGAGAAGGATGGATAACCACAAAACGCAGCGATTGCGGAAATTTTGCAGCGCCATTGGCTCGGCAGCTATTCCTTAGGCTGGGGCGTGATTTCAGCACCAAGGGGAACTGGACAGCACCCAGAGGGGACTCCTAGGCAGAGAGCAACAGCAGCAGGAGACGCTGCAGCAGCAGCTACAGCATCAGCATCAGCATCAGCAGCCGGAAACCCTGCTTTGTAACAGAAAAGGCAAGGTCAGTCCGAGGCATAGCCATGCACAGGCACTTCGCCTGTACTATGCTGCACTCAGCCCGCTGCTGTGTCTAACATGCACTTGCTTCTAATTCCTAGCATTGTTACCCTTCAGATTAGTGAAGACTAGCTAGCAGAGATTCGACAGTTAAGGGTTTAAAAAAATTTTTTTAACTTCTTTTGGTGGTTTCAAAGGGGAGGGAGGGAGGATTTTTTCCTACTTTTTATTTTTTATTTTTGCGTGCCTTGCACTACGTGCCTGCATAGTTTGTGGATTTAATTATTTTGACTGGCGTCTGGACCGTTGCAGTGTGGGGGGGGAGGAGGGAAGAAAGAATCCACCCCCCCCAAACGAAAGCTTTTTTTTTTTTCTTCTTCCTTGGGTTCGGACATTGAAGTGGTAAATGAACTTGAACTGTGTCTGTGGCGAACAGGATGATTGCTGTTACTTTGTGATGAGATCGGGGATGAATTGCTCAGTTTAAAAATGCTGCTTTGGATTCTGTTGCTGGAGACGTCTCTTTGTTTTGCCGCTGGAAACATTACAGGGGACGTTTGCAAAGAGAAGATCTGTTCCTGCAACGAGATAGAAGGGGACTTGCACGTAGACTGTGAGAAAAAGGGTTTTACAAGTCTGCAGCATTTCACTGCCCCGACTTCCCAGTTTTACCATTTATTTCTGCATGGAAATTCCCTCACGCGACTTTTTCCTAATGAGTTCGCTAACTTTTATAATGCTGTTAGTTTGCACATGGAAAACAACGGCTTGCATGAAATTGTTCCCGGGGCTTTTCTGGGGTTGCAGCTGGTGAAGAGACTCCACATCAACAACAACAAGATTAAATCTTTCCGAGAACAGACTTTCCTGGGGTTGGACGATCTGGAATATCTCCAGGCTGATTTTAATTTATTACGAGATATTGACCCGGGAGCATTTCGGGACTTAAACAAACTGGAGGTACTCATTTTAAATGACAACCTCATCAGCACCTTACCTGCCAACGTGTTCCAATATGTTCCCATCACCCACCTCGACCTTCGGGGAAACAGACTTAAAACACTGCCTTATGAGGAGGTCTTGGAGCAGATCCCAGGCATTGCTGAAATCCTGTTAGAGGATAACCCCTGGGACTGCACTTGTGATCTGTTGTCTCTGAAGGAATGGCTAGAGAACATCCCCAAAAACGCACTTATTGGACGCGTGGTCTGCGAAGCTCCCACTAGACTGCAGGGCAAGGATCTTAATGAGACCACAGAACAAGATCTGTGTCCTTTGAAAAACCGAGTGGACTCTAGTCTCGCAGCACCCCCTGCCCAGGAGGAGACCTGTGCTCCTGGCCCTATTCCAACTCCCTTTAAGATTAACGGCCAAGAAGATCCTGCCACTCCAGGGGCTGCTCCAAATGGAGGTACAAAGATTCCAGTCAACTGGCAAATCAAAATCAGACCTACTGCGGCGGTATCTACGATCAATGCCAAAAACAAACCTCCGGGAAGAAGTATGACCTGTCCGGAAATATGCAGCTGTGACCAGATCCCAGATTCGGGTCTAAAGGTGAATTGCAATGACCGAAACGTGAGCAGTTTGGCTGACTTGAAGCCCAAGCCCTCCAACGTAAAGGAGCTATTTTTGAGAGACAACAAAATCCACACTATTAGAAAATCTCACTTTCTGGATTATCGGAACCTTAATCTATTGGATCTAGGAAACAATAATATTGCAACTGTGGAGAACAACACCTTTAAGAACCTTTTGGACCTGAGATGGCTATATATGGATAGCAACTATCTGGACACCCTGTCCCGAGAGAAATTCACCGGGTTGCTGAACCTTGAGTACCTGAATGTGGAGTTTAATGAGATTCAGCTGATCCTCCCGGGTACCTTCAATGCTATGCCCAAACTGAGGATACTCATTCTCAACAACAACTTGCTGAGATCTCTGCCTGTCGACGTGTTTGCTGGGGTCTCCCTCTCTAAGCTAAGTCTCCACAATAACTATTTCTTGTACCTCCCAGTAGCAGGGGTATTGGATCAGTTAACTTCCATAATACAGATAGATCTGCATGGCAACCCCTGGGAGTGCTCTTGCACAATTGTGCCTTTCAAACAATGGGCTGAGCGCCTGGGTCCCGAAGTGATCATGAGTGATCTGAAGTGCGAATCCCCGGAAGACTTTTTCAAAGCAGATTTCATGTTCCTCTCCAATGACGTGATGTGCCCCCAGCTGTATGCAAAGATCTCGCCTACGTTAACTTCACACAGCAAAAACAGCACTGGGTTGGCGGAGACAGGGACTCATTCCAATTCCTACCTAGAGACCAGCAGGGTCTCTATTTCGGTGCTGGTCCCGGGACTCCTGCTGGTGTTTGTCACCTCTGCCTTCACAGTGGTTGGCATGCTAGTGTTTATCCTGAGGAACCGAAAGCGGTCAAAGAGAAGGGATGCCAACTCATCTGCATCTGAAATCAATTCCTTACAGACAGTCTGTGATTCTTCTTACTGGCACAACGGACCTTACAATGCAGATGGAACCCATAGAGTTTATGACTGTGGCTCTCACTCCCTATCAGACTAAGAACCCGGGGCAAAGGGTGGGGGAGGGGAGGTGGGGCGCTTTTCCACAAGTTTAGCAGCTAGCAACCCAGTGGTTAAAGAAACCTCGACCCTTGTGCTTTGTCTGCTCGCCCATGCCAAAGCGTGATTGGCATAAATCAATCAATCAAACAACTGCTCTAGAAGAAGAGGGTTCTTCTGGCCCCTCCGCTCTCTTTCGGGAAAGCCAAACAGTGCGAAGACTGTGGAATAACTGAGGGAACCGAAGCCAGCTCGCTAGCTCTAAACCCCCTTTGAGAAGCAGCCAAGCTGGAGCAGCGCTTCTTACATCTGACTATGCCCTTAGTGAGCCTTGGAGACTAAAAAGAGGGCAGACGACACACTTGGCCAAACTCTTATAGGGCGAGCGATTGTTATTGTCCTATATATATGTATAAATATACCTACGTCTATATATATAGAGAGATAGATATCTATTTTTTCCCCTGTGGATTAGCCCCTTGAGGAGGGGGACGTGATGGCCTCCCTGCTGACACTTCAGGGAAGGGAAGTTGCACGAAGGCATGAATGTAATGTAAATAAATGACTCGGATTCCGAACAAAAAGTGCTGCATGGCTCGCATGGATACAACGCACCCCAGGGACGCTCCCCCTCCCATTCAACCGGAGACAGCGTCTAATTCACACCATCCACCCTCTTACCTGATAAGTCCCATCGTATCAAACTTTCTATAAACAAAATACAGTATAATCTAAAAGTGCCATTTCGCCATTTTTTGTGATGATAGGCAGTGCAGAGAGGTACATTTACTGTGAAAAAATGTAAAGATTTTATTTAAGACATTTGCATGGGTAGTCATCAGTTCATTTTATGAGTTTAAAAATTTTACTTTCTTTGGAGAGGTTTTCCGGGGTTACTTTGGTATTTTTTTTTGTTGTTATTTTTCTATAAGTATCCAATAATGCCTTCCATCTGAATGTAAAATTAGTATCCTTGATTTCTATTATGGTATCAGTGTAAACATTCAAAAGAAAATAATTCCGAGGCAGTTAAGCATGACCAATTAATGTCACTCTAGTGCTTAGGCTGCGATCTTAATGGTAGTAATTCTGTGCTGGTGTAAATCTTACTATTAAGGAGAAAAAAACAGAATCGAGAAAGCACGTGAAACTTACTAATTCTATCCGAGGATTTTATAATGGCATATTTTTTCAGTATTAAAGTGAAAATGTTTTCAACTCTGGGTCCTTATATTTTTCCAGCTTCATTTTTGCAAGTGGCTGCTATGGTATGTGTTGGCAGGGATGGGGGAGGGGAGGGAAGGGGGGCGGATCCCTTCTTTGGCTACATTAAGGCAGGTTCTCTAATCTCCTTACTTAACTACCTATCCTTTGTGTCTTCTTGCTGCCCTCTAACCTCCCCAAAATGTTTAAATCATCTAGTTCCTTCTTTCACCCTACTCCCCACCTCGCACCCCCGTTTGCCCCCCTAATGCGGCAGTGAATCCCTTTATTAATGCTGGAACTCCCTCGCTGCTGCTTCTGCTGGTGCTGCACACACTGCAGATATATTAGGGATGTTAGTGGAAATTTGATTTAATTGACTCAGCCTAGATCGGTCTCATTAAACAGAGTGGAGATGTCATTGGTCAGCACTCCTTGCTGAAACGCAGCAGCCTTAATGACTGGCAGTTGAGATGCTGCTGGCGATTTGGCTCTAACAGCTGCTAGAAATGGTAAAACTAATTAGTGAAGGGAATTCCCCCCCCCTCATAACTGCACCTAGAAAATTGGTAAAGAAAACACACATCTTAACTCTGATCATCCACGTTAAAGAGCTTTTCTCTTAGATCATTTGGCTTTCTGGTAGTGGCCTCTTAATTAACAGGAAAAGCATTAAAGTGCTCAAAGCAGCGTAGCTCCAACCGTTCTTGGCTTTCTCTAGGTAAGGTCCATTTGTACAGCACAGACTAACAAAACTTCAAATACAGAATGGGTCTGCATTACAGCACATGCCCACCCTTGAGAAGTGCACAGATCACAGACATGGAGGGAAAATAAGTGACAGAAATCTAAATCGAATAGAAAAGGTCCTCTGAAATCTTAAGGTTAGAACATTGTTCTAGAACTCATTTTCTAAAGGAGTGTCATTTTCCAGAACACTGATGTTCTGCAGGTTATTAAGTTTATATAGCACTTTTATAATAAAATATTTTTTATTATTAAATGCAACTTTCCCAAAGCCATTTCTCATTTTCTCCTTTAGTTGATTTTGGTTGTGAATTGTTCATTTTGGTAGAACATTCATTGTAAGTGGAATTAGCATCTACTAGCAACAAAGGTCATGGATTTTTTTTTCTTTTTGGGGTCATTACGTCTTTTAAGTGAATATACAACAGGCTTCCTTCTCTGGATGGAAAGTATTATTTTATTTTATTTTTTTGCAATATTTTAAGAATCAGTTAAAATGAATACAAAATAAGAAGCAGGGACACTAGCAGAAGGTGACACTACCTCAATGATAGGTATTAGGTGAGAAATATTTGTTCCTAAAGAAACACATTAGTCTAGATTGATACTTAAGTTTCTATTCCTAAAGTGTTTATAAAAGGCTATGAATTTCCCTCTACTTTATTCATGGTATAGTATTAATTTTATTCTAGTCTATGCGTGGTACAATACAGTTTAAGGGATCAGGTGAGGAAATATTAGGTTATTAATTTGTTTTATTAATTTCTGCATTTACATTTGATAAATCTCTAAAGATACCTATTGTTTTACTATAGACAGAGGGTAACAACATCATTCTAATGATATAAAAGGATCTATGAAGGTTTTATTTAGTTTATAGATCAGACATATGTGGATCACTAAATCGATATAGTATGTTTTAAAAGATAAATTACTCTTTATGCTTATTCATTCAGAAAATAAATATAATGGTCATCTAAAACTTGGATTGTCTTTGCCAGGGGTTGTATCTAAGAAGGATAGTACACTTAATTTAGAGCAAAAACGATTTATGGATTGCAGCAATTTATGAATTATAGACATGCAAAGACATTGAAACCAAATTAACTAGATACTGATTTTGATAAAATTAGCACTGCTAAAGTGTTTTAATAAATAAGAAAACATGAAAAACATATGCAGATAAGCAGAATGACTAATGCTCAAATATATCCAATGACTGACTATGTAGAACATTTATTATTTAGACAGCCAATGTTTTATTCATTTTGATAAAGTATCTCTGTCATGATAATATATATTCTATTTGCAGAATATGTAATAATGCAGTCCCTCTACATCACTTTTGTTTAGATTTGCTTAGTCTCTTAGTTTTGAGGAGGTTTTTTTGATTTTGTTTTTGGGTCTTTTTTTTTTAATTTTAAAGGGCCTGTATAACTGTAGCTGTCACACGCAGTGTGTGAAGTATGTTGCTTCCAGTTGAATCACTCTTCAATTTATCAAAGCAAAAGAGATTTCAGTTGTGCAGAATGGAAAAAAGGAGGAAGAGGGAGATATCTTGTTTAGTTCAGTTGCTTAAAGGAAGTAGCTATACTGCTGTTGTAGCTAAGAATATCTCAGGAGTTAAGTAGTTGCCATAGAAATTTATTGTTTAACCATTTTACATGTTTATGAAGAAGGTAGCTAGAAAAAGTTGATTTAACAGTAACATATATATACACATATATAAATATATATGTATATATATACACATATATATGCATATGTATATATACGCATATATATATATATTTCCCCCTTAAAAGAAAAGATAACAAGCTGTTTATTAGATATGTGTCTAGATAAAATTGTTCTAGTTTTCAATATTCATTTAAAATCACATTGATGATTCCAAGGATAGTGTGTTTGGTTTGGGGTTATGCCACCTTTTTAATAAATGTTTTCTTATTTGGGTAGATCTCAGTGAATTTCTTGGGAGTGAGGGAAGGTCCAAGGGGGACAAAGGAAGTATCCATAAGGTATTTGATGGTTTCTAAGTCAGGTTCCCTGCTAGCTCTTTCAGAAATAGCCATCCTTTTTGTGTGAATACTTGTGTAATGACAATATGATAAGAATGTTTAAATGTGCCAGTGGTTTAATTATAGTATTAATTTGATTTTTGTCTATTTTTCATTCAAAGGTGAATGTGATTCAAATCATCATAAATTACTGTTTATTTTAAAAATTATTGACTGATGCCACCAAATATATCAAATCATATGCATGCTTATGGTTAATCTGTGAGCTACCTTAATGTAGTACATAAGCAATATAAAAGTGGATAAGCATTGACAAATTTGGGATAATTACCTGAGATTATATTGTATCTATACAAATGGCACAGATATAGATTATTTATGCAACTAACACAGCACAGGCTGGTATTTATCCTTAGTGTTGAACAGCTTGAGGAAATGCCATCATATTGTTCCATACTTACAGTGTTTATAAACAGAATAACCCTAAAGGCTGATTCCCTGTTGAGGTTTCATGTTACTTAGGCTTGAGTGCAGTGCTAGCCTTCCATAGTGACCTATCAATGATATTTTCATTAAATTTCAAATATCTTCAATATCAATATATTTAGACAATAACAAATATGAGTACAAGTGTTTTAGGTTTCAAACTGAAATGGACATGAAGTAATTATAGAGATTAAGCTAAAATTAAGCCCTTTGGCCTCAATTAACTGACTATTTTAGTTTAAAAATTATGTTTTGAATTTAATCATCTAGATAATAATTGAATTTATTTCTTCACTTTATTTTGCTAAGGCAAAGCAAGTCTTAGTACAATTAGAAAACAACAACACATTTTATTAAAAAACTCCCCCAAATGGAAACAATTTATATCTGTATCTGACAAAATAAAATAAAATCTAGAGTCTATGAATATCCAGGTTATAATTTATTCATTCATTCATCAAATATTTTTGAGTGTCTACTATGTAGAAAGTGTTGTGCTTGTGGGAAATGAAGATGACTAAGACTTTGTCCCTGCATTTAAGAAGTTGACATTATGGTAGAGAAGATATTGCATATATGAAGATAACTATAATTCAAGCTAGAATAAGATATGTCACATAGGCTATGTTTGAAAGTACCCTTTAAAGATCTTTAGTATGATTGACTTCTGCAACCACTTCCACAATTTAAAAAAGTACAGTAAATTAGAGCCACATTCATGGGCCTAATAAATGGAAACTTTTAGGATAGTTCAAAATAACAGATGGCCCATTTTTATATGTTTTATTCTACTCTCTTAACATATTAACTGACTTCATTTTGATCTAAAAAGCTCTGCTTCTATTGATGCTGAACAAAATGAATGTAAAGACCATAACTTTCTTACCTCATTATGAGGTATGAATTCCAGGATAGTTGATTAGTTGTCTTTAAACACTCCTTAAAACAGACAACTAATTCAATGGCAAAATCAACTAAACCAGTTGTTTGGCGTTGGGTCCATATACCAATGGGTAGTTGAAAGAATTTTTCATTTTCATTTTCAACCAGCTATGACACAATGTGACATATCCAATACTAGCTTTGAATATGAGTAATTTTATGCATGTGATAATTGTTTGTTGTATAAATATAAACTTGCATTTATATTTAGTTTAACAAAATGCCCAAGCTATCTGAAAAGAAAAGTAGAATAATGGTAAAACATAGTTTCATGCCTATGATTCATATTTAAAAGAGGTAATAGTAGGTTCAAACACATGATTTTTTTTTTGCTATTTCTTTATAGAATGTATAGGGATATTTTTATTTACATTTATACTAGCAAATATTCTATAATGTTACATCTTTTGTTAAAATTTCTTATTTTAAAAATTTCAGCATTAACATTTTGTTTACTTGATACCTTATTATTTATGAATTGGATGTTTTCTGAATATTATAGAAGTATTCAGCCATGAAACAGCTACTTCTAAACATCTGGAACCTAGGAATCTGGAGCAAAAGGAGATGCAATTTCTACTTCTCTTACTTATGCTGTCTTCCTTTTTTCCATTTTTTCTGAGTAGAAAGGATCATATTGCATCATATTAATAGAAGACAAATATATAGTGATAACTATAGATATAAATAATAAAATTGAATTCTTAATAGCATCAAAGGTGAGGAGAAGTTTTTGCTTTTGAGTAGTCTGAGAAAGAAATGGGAAAGCTGTGCTATAATTAATCATTGCATCTAGCATTTGTTATTATACAGTTTGGCATATGAAGATTTTTCTTCTTAATAGTGTTTGATTTGATCTTTTAATGATGTCTGTATTATAAGAGCAGTGCAGTGGTATGGTGGAAAGAACATTGGCTTGAAATCTCTTTTACTTACTAGTTTTATGAGCTTGTGCAATCACTTCAACTCTCTGAGCCCATTTCCAGGTCTGTAAAACAGTTGTTAAAAATAACAAATATCAACAACAACAAAACAAAACTTGTGTCATATACCTTACAGAAGTTAAAATGAAATAATATATAGGTAACTGTAAAGTATAATAAAATGGATTATATGGGGATGGCATTTTTGATTAGTAGCTTACAATATATGCTTTAATAGAACAGGTTTACTATAGAAAATTAGTTTATCATGAAGTTAGTATATGGCTTTGTGACAAGGCCAATATATTGTCATAGGATCCACCTTTTTGTTGTTGTTGTTGTTTTAGTTGTTTTCTTTGTTGTTGAGTCATTTTATTGTCTAATTTTTGTAAGGTATGTTGAAAAATATTCAAGGTTAATCTAATTCAGTTGTTGATCTAAGTAACTAGAGTAAGTAGGCTTTTTTGTCGTTGTTGGAACCAGCTTCTAAAATTCTGATATAAATAGAGCAAATGAATGCATATGACTATATTTTTAATGAGATAAAGTTAATTAAAAAAATCTTAACTCCTCCAAAATCATCTGCTTTCTAATTCAGGCAAAGACATACAGTTGTGTAAAATAAAATATTCATGATGTGATGATGTCTATCACATTGACTTTATTCCACCTTCTTTTAATAATACAGATTTGATTAAATTGTTTGATTGAATCAATCCTTTAATTTATCAATATGTTAGTCAAGTCCTTTCACCTCCCTGGGGCTCAGTTTCCTTTTCTTTCAGGTTAAAGTTTCACTAAATAATCACTAATGCCAGTTCTAGCTCTAAATCCTATGATTCAATCCACAGAGATAGCCTAGGATAATGTTGGTACAGATTGATCCTCAATTAATTTCACAGCTTTCTGATTGGATCAAAGTACTGCTTAGCTACAGAACATTCTTGGATGAGAGTGTTCACCCAAATTTTCATTCAATAAATATCCTACATTTTGGTTCATCAACAAATTTCTGATTGGCTGAAATTTTTGTTTTTCCTCAGCTATCTAACAATCAAATTTCCTGTCACAGATGGTATTTTGTATAATTGGGCATTAAGACCTAACAAGCATCACATTTGGGGATAATATTATATCTTATGGGTAGATATTATGAGGAACAATATTAGAAGCCAAGTAACTAACAGCTGGAAATGACAATGATACATAAGAAATAAATTACATGCAATGTTATGTTGCTACTGTAACACAAAATTTATAAGTTTAAATCAGCAAAAAGTCAGAACAATGAGTTTTTGTTCATTATTTTCATGGGAACATCAATGAAAGCTAGCCAGGAAACTATGCTTTGTTTCTTAGAATAATTTTGTACTGGATATTCTGAATCCAATATTTATACAAGGTTGTCTAATGTGATGCCTACCAAATCTTCATTCCTTCATAACTTCATTACAATTTTTACACACAAGGAGAATTAAATGAACAAACAAAATTTGAATTTCACAATTACTTTTTACAGGATGTAAACATTTCAGTTCAGGGTATACTAAATTTATGTCCTATGAAAAATATGTGTTTATAACGGCTTTTACATATTGATTGGTTACTATTTTGGGGGTTGTAACAGTTCTGGCAAGACCCATAGGAGTCACTATTAGTAGTTTACTGATCAAAATATAGACAGCATGACTGCCTAAGGATTCAGCAACATGTTGTCACAAAGATTGATTGACCATACATTTACAGTACGTTATCATCATGCCATAAGCTAGGCCTTTAGGCTCAACCAATTTAAATGTTAGCTTTTAAATAATACAATTCAGTAAAATGGTTAAAGCTATTTTTATTGTATACAACATCAAATAACCAGTATACCTACCTTATTTTACTTTTTTCGATGCATTGTTCTGGTATAGTGTAGAAATAGCCTAAGTACGAAAAGTGCAGTTTAAAGAAAGACCACAGGAAAGAGATTAAGATTGAAGTATGACTGGATTATCTAGTGGATAATTGAAACAAGAAACAGACAATTTAACCTGAAAGATCTGTTGGTACGTATGCAAAAGTGCATATTTTCCTTTTTTTAGAGGTTCTAACATATGTATGTATATGTTATATAAATATATCTGTATATTATGTATACATGTTATATATATTTCTAGCATATACATATGGACACATATTAAATCATATAGCTATATGTTAGGTATATTTATATTATAATATCTATATGTGTGTATGGATAGATAGATAGATCCCTATTGTATATTTATAGAGGTCTATCTCTCTATTTATCTATCTATAGCTGTGTGTATATGTATATATATATATACACATACATATATGTGTGTATGTGTGTGTGTGTAGTATCTACATGTACATCTGATATCCCATATCTATTTATATATACATATGGCATATAATATATAATTATCATTTATGTTGAATCTAAAAAAAGGAAAATACTTTATCATGTTCACATTATATTACCTACTTCTGGTGGTGAATTTTACCATCTTTGAATATAAATTTTAACATTCAATGTTACTTGGCTTTTCAGGACAGTGGATATTGAAAAACTCAGTTTTAATGTTTTCACATAATATTTTTGATACAATGGAAAAATGTATTAGGCACAACTATAGTAGCATTTTATTGGAGACTAGGTATCAAAAACTTTAATTCCACTGCCTTTCCTGGAAATTATTTAGAAATATATAAATGATATGATCTGTCCTAGAAATACGTCCTTATCTAATGTCTTTGAATTTTGGATTTCCAATATCCATTTTAGTAGAAAAATTTAACATAAATCCTGTCTTAAGCTACTGAATTTTTCCAACAGTCCCAAATACTTGGGGTAGGCAAAATCACCAAAATTTTCTTTTAACATTATACTTTTCAGATTTAAGGATAGAAAGAAGCTTGTCATAGTGATATAGTGGGTATGGAAGAAAATAAACCACAATCAGTGAAATTAATTATGGAAAAATCATGGCATTTTGGGGAATGGAAGTTTCATCAATGAAGCAGTTATAACTTTAACAATCAGTTCTACAGAAGGAAAGGCAAAGGACAAGGTATAATGTTGTTTTTTTTTTCCTTAGGGAATTAGCTAAAAGTAAATACTTTTTCCCATTTCTTTTTTTCTTGTAAGCAGTGCATTAATCTTACTATCTTTTGTGCAACCCAATATCACTTTTAATAAACCTTTCTGAGTAAGTGGCATGATGAAAACACTCATATAGAGTTATGTGTGTGTGTGTTACTCTTTGTAAGAATAATTCCAACCATGCATGTAATTCAGGTTTCCATCACTGTCTCTAATCCTAAGAATAATTGAACTTAATCTTTTAAGTAAATTTGATTGCTTTTCATTTTATTTTAATACTGTAATTGAAATACTATTTTTTGAAACTATGCAAGAATAGTCTCCCCATGTCATAGAAGCCTGGGTTGCTTGGCTATTCTCTGTATACTTGTGATACCATGTTAGCATAGTCGTGGTGACCAAGATCCTGAATATCCTTGAGATTATGTTACATGATTGAACAAAGTGGATATATTTAGCCTAATAAAGAGGTAAGTTAGGATGAGATAGGTGTCTTCCATTACATAAAGGACTATCATATTGATTAGGGATTCCATTTATTTTGATTGTCACCAGTGGATAACAGTAGGAGCAATGACTGGAAGGGGAAGAGAGGAAAGTTCTAATTTGATGTAAACACAATAACCTAATAACCAGAAATATCTAAATATGGAAAAAAAAGTTGTTTTTGGAGGTTATGTTTTTCCTCTAGATTTTATCAAAGATTAGGTGACTGCTTTTCATGGATGTTGCAGAGGGTATTGTTATTTATGGTTGAACCAGGTTGCTTCAGAGGTTAATTCTAACTCTGAGATTCTGAGATTTGGGGGAGACCTCATTTCTAAAGGTGACTGTATGTCACTGACTACATGATCCTGTGAAAGCAACTTCATACTTACGAGATCTGATTTACTGAATTGTAAAGTGAGGCAATTATACTAAAAAATATCTATGTTCCTTTTAGTTTTAAGATTCTATGTTCTAAAGGACAGTCTCTTAGACATTGCTTCTTAAACTGTGGGTTGTGACCCCATGGAGTTGCAAAAAAAATTGGCGAATGCACAGTGACCAACAATTAATTAAAAATCAAATGTGTAATGAATCTGAGGTGGCGCTTGCCCGTGTTGCATCGCACACCTTCACTGCAGCTTTGGTTCTGAACATACAGCATGCATACTTTGTGATGCATATGCCCTCAGACCAACCAACTCCAAAGAATGCTGTTGAACCATGAAAAGGAGTCATGAGTGGAAAAAGTTTAAGAAGCCCTGTCTTAGAAGATGTTATGAACTCTGTAATAGCCATATCCCGAAAAAAAATTCAGTAAGTCTATCTTAAAAACGAGATAAATCAACTTAGACAATTCTGTTGCCATGCAATTTTGAAATAGTGATTTTGTTAATGATATATCTCAGCAATCTGAGGCTACAGTCCCATAAACACAGAAAACACAGTGAAATTGTAAAATTTACACAATTTTTCATTATCCATCCATTGGCTCTATCTATCCCTCACTTCCTCTTGTCTCTCTCTCATAATCATTAGGCATTTAGTTCTTTTTAGGCATAGAGAACCTCCTTTCTACCCAAGTTTTTTGAATTGCTAGATTCTATTTCATTTTCAGTTCCAAATTCTTTCCCTTCCACCATCCTCTCCCCCACCCACTGAGAAGGCAAGAGATAACAATGTTCATTACATATATCAAACATTATTTCTGCATTGACCATATTTAGGATAAAAAAATAGAAATAGAAAAAGGTATACTTCAATCTGCACTCTAAGCCCATCTTTTTTTTTAATCTAGTGGTGAATAGCTTTTTCATCATGAGTACTTTGAAATTGTGGTTGATCATTGTTACTAAGCCTTTCATAGTTGATTGTTTCTACAATATTATCATTACTGAATAAATAGTTCTCCTGGTTCTGCTAACTTCACTTTTGTTGTTCAGTCATTTCAGTTTTGTCTGACATTTCATGACCCCCATCTGGGGTTTTATTGGCAAAGATACTAAAGTGGTTTGCCATTTCTTTTTCCAACTCAATTTACAGAGCAAACTATAAAGCAAACTGGACTGAACTGAAGCAAACAGGGTTAAATGACTTCTCCAGGGTCACATAGCTAGTAAGTCTCTGAGGTTACATTAAGGATGGTGCTCTATCCATTGCACCACCTAGTTGTCATGTACACACATATTCAAAAACACTATATACAATATGCACATTTATATATGTATATGCACATGTATATATGGATATATATAACATACATGTATATGTGTATGTAACATATGTGCATATATAACGTATGTACACTATATAATATATGTAAACAGAACACTCTATATACACACATATGTTACATATACACATATCTACATACTCATTTATTCTACTTAGAATGAGAAGGGGTAAATAGATTCTTGATAGGATCTGCTCATAAAGCAGAAACCTGTGTGATGACATTGAAGCAGGACATTGAGCAACAATTATATTTTGATGTTCAACTTCATGAATTAGCTGTTTAAACTGCATTGATTCTTCAAAGGGTTAATATATCTTTCAGTTCTCTTTGGTAGAGTATGGCGGTAAGGACTAACAAAGGGTCAGAAAAGGTCACTTGAAGAAGTATAATTTGAGGTGAGCATTTCAGTGAGTGTAGTAACCATGCTGACTGGCTGAGGAGACTTAGGATACAGTTTTGAAAAAGCCGGGAAGGCAGGAGATAGAATAGTATGTGTATACAAATAGGTCAGTTTCATTGTAGCATAGTATATAAGAGAAGTAATGCATAATCATTCTTGAAAAACAGGTTGAAGCAAGATTATGAAGGACTTTAAGTGGCAAATGGAAAAAAAAATTGTATTTTGTCCTTATCCTTTTATCCTTATTTTATCTTATATTTCATCCTTTATCATTTTATTCTTAAATTTGTTATTTATTTAAAGGCAATGGGGAGCCACTAAAACTTGTTGATCAGAGGAGAACATAGTCATACCTATGATTTGTGGTTTGTGGAAGTAGGATAGAAGAAGGGATGCAATGATACCTATTTGGGGGCTGTTACAGATCAGGCAGGTGAGTGACTATATTATGAAGAAAGAGAAATGGGTGGAAGGTAGAGGGAGACAGATTTTGGCTTGATGTAAAGAATCAATAGTCAATGATGAGCTATCTTAATGGGAATTCATCATAATAATGAAATTACAAGTCCAAATTTAAAAAATAGTTATTTAAACATGGGATGAACTGCCTTAAGAGGTAGATAGACATAGTAATGATTCTACTAGCCCTTGACATCTCTGGTAGGGGCTGGATAAGCATGAGACACAGATGTTGAATAGAATATTTCTCTTCAGGTACATATTGTGCAAGAGGCCATTTTATGTCCCTTCAGCATCAAAGATACTGTAAATCATTCAATAAATTGGGTCAGGATCTAACATATCATGTATTCTACCCAATCATATTTAATTTCTGCTATTTCCATGTACTAGCATTCTCTTTAACCTTACTATAAATTTTGAGTCCAACCTTTCTTCAAACTAAGAATGAACAGACTCTCATGGTAGTATGCTTATGTGACGAGTGCTTTTACTTAGCATGGAGAGAATTACTTCCTTATGGGTAACTAGGAATGACTTTGCCTTTCTTAGGTGTGCCACTAGCAATTAATCTAATTTAACAATGGAAATTTTACAATAGCTTAGAATTTAAAAATCATTCTGTCTCTGTCTCTCTTTTTCTGTCTCTATCTTTCTCTCTCTGTGTTATCCTCTTTGTTCTCTCTCTCTTTCTCTCTCTTTTTTTCTCATTGAGCTAAACTTTAATTAGAATTTTGAACAGCTCAGCAAATTTCAAAGGGGGAAAGCATAATCTAGTAACTTAGAAGCCAATGAATAGGAAGTGAGTGGACTAGAGTTCCGGTCCCAGCTCTGCTACTTACTATGATCCCCGATCTTAGACAAGTCATATCCTTAAGCCCTCAGGGCTATGGTTTCCTCATCTGTAATATGAAAATGTTAGTCATCAAGCATTAATTAAACATGTACTATGTACCAGGCACTGTGCTAGGGTTACAATGAAGAGCAAAAACATCAAGGAGGTCATTGTCTATGGGGGAGACAATGTGCAAAGAACTATGTACATAAAAATATATATACAGGGTAGATGGAAGATAACCTCAGAGGGAAAGTGCTAGTATCAGGAGGAACTTAAAAAGCCTTCTTACAGAAAGTAGGACTTTAGCAGAGATCTGAAAGAAGACAGGTAATCCAATAAGAGGAAGAGAGGACAGACATCATTTCTCGGCATAGAGAACATACAGTGAAAATGTCAGAATTAGGATTAGGAGTGACTATCTTTTGTGAAAAATAGTTAGGAAGCTGTGGTCACTAAATTGTAGAATATGTGGAGGAAGTAAAAGCCAAACAGGATTTTTATATTTGATCCTAGAGAAAATAGGGAGACACTTCAGTTTAATAAAGTCTATGTGGAGGTGTTGACATAGTCAGACCTGCACTTTAGAAAGATCGTTTTAGCAGCTGAGTGAAGGATGTAATGAAATAAGGAAAGACTTGAAGCAGGGAGGCCAAACCTGAGGGTATTATAAGAGTCCAGTTGTTAGGTGATGGGCAATTCTACCAGGATAGTGACAGTGTCAGAAGAGAAAAGGGGACATCAGATTAAGTGACCTCCTCAGTCCTCTAATTAGTTCTAGGATTCTAAACCCTAATCCTTTTGTTTGTTTGCAATACGTTATGTTCTTATATAGACTCAAAACAAAATGTGGATTTTCTTATTGTTATAGATTTAAGATAATTGGATCTATGATTTATCTAGGACCTAGAACTGGAAGAGATCTCAGAAGTGATCTAGTTCAACTCCTTTGTTTTACAGATAGGGAACTGAGACCCAGGAAAGTTAAGTGACTTGCCCAAAGTTATATAGGTACTTGTAGTAGTAATAGCAGTAGCAGCACAGCAGCAGCAATAGCAGCTATATTTCTATTTGCATTTCTATAATGCTTAAAGGTTTTTTTTAAAGCATTTTACCAAGATTATCTTGTGTTATACCCACAGCAATCCTTGGAAATAAGTTTTATTATCCCTATTTTACAGGTGAAGAAATTAAGTCATACAGAAATTACGACTTGCCTAGGACAACACTTATATTAAGTGTCTGAGACTGTATTTGCACTCAAGTCTTCCTGACTTCATGTTCAACACTTTATCTACTGTACCTCTTATCCTTTGCCAGAGATGGAATTTTATTCCACATTTTCTGACTGTCAAATTAATGCTGTTTATGCTATATTTAGAACACAAAATAACTTCATGTGTTAATAAGTTACTTTATTTTCTTCTAGAAAAGTCAATTGATTCTTACTTGATCAATTGGTTGCCACATTCAGCATAATCCTAGAGAAATTTTTTTAAAAAGTTTATATTTCTTTTTATAAAGGATATTCATTCATAGTAGCTAAGTATAGACTTTTTTTAAAAAATTCAGAATTCAGTGAAGTTAAGAATATAAAAAAATATACTTCTCTTCACCTTAATTATTCACATCAATTACTTCAATAAATCTGGGATCTCATCTACATAGTTACTCCTTTAAACTGCTCAGATTGCAGCCATCTTTGCCTGTTCATTTATGTTCCATGAATCCACCAGTGGGGGATCCACCCAGTGTTTGAGGACCTTCCTCTAGACCTTTTGACATTGTGTAGATATCAAAGTTGCATGAAGACTGTTATTTCTCTCTCTCTCTTTCTCTCTCTCTCTCTCTCTCTCTCTCCATACTTGATTGATCCATTTTTTTTTTACCCCCAGTCATATATCTATCTAGTGATTTTTCATTATAATGTGCTTCAGGCAGCTAGCATTCATTTTGTATCTCTCCCCATTGCCCTTGGGATGATTCTCAATTTTAATTCTTCTTTGTAGTCCTTATATTGAAATAATGAGAGAATGATGAGGTCAAAGCATCTAAGAGTTTTCCAAATTGTTTTCCTAAATTTTATCTTTTCTAAAACAAGGGGAAGTAATTGACAACTAATCATGGCTCTCTCTCTCTCTCTCTCTCTCTGTGTGTACATGCAGACACACAGACACACAGACACACACATACAAAGAGAGATATCTGCTCTACAGATAAAAAGGATTATGTCTCAAAACTATCTTTGAGTAACCCCAGTTTACTTAATGTAACTAAAGTGTAACACTTAAAAAAAGATAGAGAGAAAAATAGTGTTGTACCACTGAAATAACTGGACATTTACACTTAGAAATTTTGTCTCAGTACCCTCTGAAAGCAATCAATCCTTACTGAATTTAGCCAAGTAAAATTAGTAAGCCTAACCTAGGTGCTTGTGTTGTTATTGTTTAGAAACTCAGAATGGGAGATGTGTGAATGAATAGCAATGCACTGCTCTTAAGATCCAGCCTAATGATTTGACATCATGGGAAGTAGCTTGGTTCGATTTATGAACCTAGCTTAACTCTGGGCACAGGTGTTAGTAATGGTACTCATTGAAAATGGAAGTAGTTTTTTTTTTTTTAATTAACATGAATGAATTTTAAGAAGAAACATGGTTGAATGCCTGGGCCGTGCAAAACAACTTTTTTTCTGTGAATAATTTGTTGTGGATCATATGTCAATATAGCAAGGACTTGTGATTTTGGCCATTATACTGTATTCAGTGTGATCCAGGACAAGTGAAATAATGAACTTCTTTGTATTTCAGTTTCCTCATTTAGAAAATGAGGGGTTTGGACTTGATGGCTTCTAAAATTTTCCAAGCTCTAAATCTATGATCTTACAATTTTATGATCCTAATCAATTAAGACTAAATGACTATAAGTAAGAGAGAACTCATTTTGCTACAAGCCCATTACTTCGTGTGTGTGTGTATGTGTGTGTATTTCTATGTTTGTGTTCCTGTACAAACATGGAGCTTAGCAACTGCTTAAGTATTAGGCAACTAAGTTTTAGTTTGGAACCTGGATACCGTGAAAAAAAGTAGGAGCAATTTGTAAGAAATCTTTGATAAGAACATATCTTAGTTCATCCTGTTGCAAAACTTGACATGTATATCTATGAAGCTGAACGGGATCTTGATAAAGGAATTTGAAAATTGTAACAAGATCTTCCAAAAGTTGTTGCAAAATACCAGCAGGCCTGTTGCACTGTTTCAGCAATTATCAAATTTACTTTTTGAAATTAAGCTGCATTTCTTCATGTAATCTGAAGGATTATACATGTAGTTCAATCCCCTTATTTATAGCTGAGGAATCTAAGTCCCAGAGATTTGAAGTGGCTTGCCCAATACTGCAAAAGTAATAAGCAAAAAAGGTAGAATTTAAACCCACGTCCTCAGATTTCTTTTCTATGGCTCATATTCAATATATCTGTACTTCTAATAATTTATCTTAGAAGCTTGGAATGTTACCTTGGATAGTGGCGATAGGACCAAATAATATTAAAAGTCTACAATTTATCGTGTCCTAGATTTTGGAAGACAAATTTAACTGGCTCATTTGCGACTATATATTTATGTTGAATTATAAGTCCATTGGACTTGGAACTAGGACAGAGCAGAATTTAAATCTTCTTTCTGACACTCTGTAAGCAAAGTCAATGCATTTAATCTCTATGGGCCCTAGTTTCCTTATCTGTAAAATGGGAAAATAATACCTGTAGAATCTAACTCACAGGGTTGTTTTTAGAACTGAGATGATATATGCAAAGTGTTTTGCAAAGTTTAAAGTGTTTTTAAGATTTTACTTGTTAGTATATTTTCCCCCTTTAAGGAAATAAATAACAATAACCAATTGTAAGATTTTACATTATGATGTATTTGTAATTGTGCCTTTCTTTCCCTCTTTCCCTGACTCCCACTGCTACCTCAGTAATTTAAAATGTGATAAACAGTTCCCATAAGTAGGACAGGAGATGTCTGCATAGTAAGGACTTCTTTAACAGCTGCTGTAGGGCAAAGGTTGAGATTGCAAGGCCATTAGTCCTTGTGCTCCATTCAAGGGAGAAAGAACAAGATATCTGGGACCTAGACTTACTCCTCTATTTTTCTTTTTCTTTCTCAAACTATAAAGAGTATGGGCTGAAATTATGTTAGATGAGATAGTGTATTTATTTTATTGTCTCTCTGTTGTAAATCCAACCAGCCCCTTTCTCTTCTACTGAAAATAGTGGGACTATTGTCACTTTAACATAAATCTAAAATGTTATTCTTCAGTCTCATTAGTTTGCACAGTATCACAATGCCTGGATATAGTAGATATTCTCCCTGCCTTAGGGAAGTGTGTGTATGTGTGAGAGAGAGACAGAGAGACAGAGAGACAGAATGAGAGAGAGAGAGAGAGAGAGAGAGAGAGAGAGAGAGAGAGAGAGAGAGAGAGAATGGATAGAAGAGAAAGGGAAATTATTGTTTCCTCTCCGCTAAGCAGGGCAGATAGCTACTTCTTTCCTCTGTGTGAAGTTTTTATTTAAATGTAAAAAAGATGGGTTAAATTAAGAATCTTGTCAGAGTTATTTATAATTGCTTATTCAAATGAATCCTAAAATAGTATTACTTGGATCCATTTGGACAAATAAAAAGGTTCCAGTCCTTGTTTACCTTCTTTACCACAGTTTGTATTAGTAAGAGCTCTAGACATTGATTAAATAACTTCTTAAAACAAGTCAAATTGGAAACATAATTGTGATCATAAATGTACTTATAGTTCTAGAGCTATAGCTTAGAGACATATAGCCCTTCAAATTCAACCAGGAAATATACACAGTTTCTGGCAGTCCTCTCTTTCACTAACTCTAGTTTTAAAGAAGGAAATTCATGTTCTGTTAGGGAGGAAAAAGAGGATCCAAGTGAGTATGAGGTTGAAAGTCTGTAACAGAAGCTATCAAGGTGATAAAAGATTTCCACATGTTAGAAATACATGAGAGGAGGAAATGTCATAAAGAAGTCTCCAGAAATCTTGGTGTTTATACAGGGTACATAAGAGTTCTAAATAGCTTGACCTGAAGGGTAAAAATGAACCTGTTTAGATTTATGACATATATTACTCCTATATCTAAATGTATACTTAAAGATAAAATATATTGCTTTTGATTAGATGTAATTTTAGTAAATATAAATGAAACAATGTCAAAAGGATAAGTTAATTTAGAATCTTTTATCTGAGTAGTGAATATTGACTTTCATAGATCACATATGTTTGTGAAGTAGACAGTACTGTAGTATAAGGATCAGCTACTCTCACAAAAAAAAAATAACTAATTCAACAATAGTCCTATTCCCTGAAACTTTTATATAATTCAGGTCAGAGGCCTAATAAGCGTGAGGACACCAGGGTGTTGGCCATGGCTATGTCAATACTAGATTACAAAATTCCTTCTCAGTTCAGAATACTTCTTCCCTGTGATGGTAAAGAGACTAATGACCAAATGATTCCATTCTTGCATAGACCACTGTCCCCATATTTCTTGATCTTTTAATAGACTAAGCAGTGGAGTTTATTCCCCATTCCATCTCTCAGTCCAGCCTCCAGGATAATTTAAAAATGGTGCACATCTCTTATTGACCTGTCTTCTCTACTCAACCTTTCAGGGATATGAATGAGTTTTGTGGGGGACTGGATAAATCCTCATCTTTGTGTAGCTACACTGGCAGTTAGATGGTGTCCTTTCTCATTGCCTAATGCCATCATCATCACTACTGTCTTCTGTTCTACTTTTGCCTCCCTCTCCTTCCCGGCACCCCTCTCCCAAATAATTCATAGTTATGTCTCCTCTTGGTGCATTCATTTTGGTCAATTTAAAATGTTGCTTATGGCAAAACTGGAAGAAGCTTTCATTTTTAAAAGTTTCCTAAGTATAATGACATATGGGCATGATTTTGTAAGTATACTTAGCCTTCATTAACAATATTTATTGAGTGTCCACGAGTGTATGGTCTTGAACTTAGTATTCATTTATATTTAGTTTCCATTTACATTCAACCTCTTTCCCTCACTATATAGAAATTTTCTCTTTGTCCCCAGGAATACCTTTCCACCAACTAAAGTCATCTTTACATGATAATAAATTCATCCAGTTTAAAAGTAAAATATTTTATCCCATTTTTTTTGTTTCCATACACTTTAAATAGAATCAGTTTGACAGGTTGGTTTTTTGTTTGTTGTTTGTTTTATTTTTTGCCTTTCTTTGTATTCTCAGTCCTAAGCAATAACACAGAGTAAGTGTTTAATGAATGCTTGTTGACTGACTGATGAGTTGGCTACTTTGGTTTTTTTTCTGTGCCTCCTTTATTTACCACCTTATAGATTGAGTGACATTCAAAGACGTCCTAAGTTATAGAGAAGTTGAATTGTTGTTATTGCATTGTCATTGTGGTCTTTTTTTCACCACAGCAAATCTCCAATTATTCAATTATTCATAGGAATAAATTGAACTGATAATTTGGCCCAAATGTTAACATATAGTACCAGGAACCAGGAGTAATGAATTCTTTTCATGTATTTGACAATGATTCATTTGCTAACTACTGAATGTTTACTTTTTTTTTTTGGATTCCTAGATAGTGCAATGGTAAAAATGGTAATAAGAATACTTGTATACTTTATGAGAATTCCCCAGGAGAGTAATTGGATAATTTGACCAAATTCCTTAGATTTTTGCAAAGAGAAATACTACATTCTAAATCATACAATCTTAGAAGAAACTCCAAATGCTATCTAATCTAACCCTCCTCTTTCCTGTCCAAAACTCCCCTGAAAAATGGCTTTAATCTTTTTCATAAGAGGGAAATCATTCCCTTAGTACAATATCCTTTTATTCAATGTTAAGTCAGTTCTAATTATAAATAACAAGAATTGCATTTATACAATTCTGTAAGTTTGTGGATCTCTGTATATATGATCTCATTTGATCCTCAAAATAGCTCTGTGAGCTAAGTTCTACAGATATTATCATTGCTTTCTAACAGATGAGGAAACTAAGTCCGTGTAATTTGTTCACAGCCACATGCTAAGAATGTCAGAGGCTAGATTTGAACTTTTGATCATTTTCTGGGTTGTCAATACCCTTCTTGAAATTGTTTAAATTAAATATGAAAACCCAATTGTAACCTACCTAGAAGAGAGTTGAATGGAATCTTCCTTGTTCTAACCCCTATCCTTCTTAATATATATTAATATTGTGATATAATTTTTCACTGCTATATCACACTGAAGTGAACTAAAAATTTTATGCTTTGTTGCTAACTGCTATGAAGCCAAATCACTATACATATATATGAATATATATATGCATATAATATATACTTTTTACAGAATCTTTAAAAAACTCCTTTGAAGTTTTCATCTTTTTGATTCATGCAGTTGCCTGAAATTTCTAAAATATTTGTGAATTACAGCCTATTACAATATATTTGAATTATAACTCTGTCTTTAATGTTAGCTTTCATGGTTATCAGCCAATCTGAAAAGCATGCTTTCTATGGCTTCATTCAAATCACTGATAAAAACATGGAAGAGGCTGTATCCAAGGGCACAGTATTCTCTAAGAGACAACCAGGCTCCTTTACTTTTCTCCTTTTTTCCCATTCTCCTTTTCTTCTCTTTTCCTTTCTTTCTGTTTTTAAGATAAAAAGTATTGTAATGTCATGTGAAAGAATATTATTTGTCAAAATGTTTGTCAAAATTTTAAAAATATTATTTATAAGAAAATATGTGTATCAATTAGCATAAGGAGATGCCTCAAATCATTGGTATTTTACACACTAAAATAAGTCATTTAAAGGTAACACATAATAACTACACTTGAGCAGAAACATGGAAGTAAAACTCCAGGTCCTAACGGTAACGTTTTGCCAACATCTGTCAATGACAGGGATGGATTTCTACCAGCTTCATTTTTACTAGATGTATTGAGGCAAAAGAATGAGTCTGCAAAATATGATAGGATAATTTGTTAAACCAATTCAAAACAATCATAAAGCCATTCCTGAGCATAATTTGGAGTGTGTATACATACACACATACACATACATACACACATACATACACACACATATACACATATATACAAACCCATACCCATGTACATATACATATACATATGTAGTAGAGGGAAAACAAAAAACAAAAAAAAAACAGAGATACCTCTTAAAGAATAAGAAATCCAAACCAAAAATTTAAGAACATTTTTATTTTTTAAAAAGATTTGAATGATAAATTTTAATAAAATGGTTTTGACTTATGGAGTAAGAGGTTAGTAATTTATTTTCAAGTAATTTGCATTCTATTTACATTAAGCCAACATGATTCTTTCTTGTTAAGCAATCTAAAAGACAACATCCTATCATGAATAGAAGACAGGTCTTCTGGAGGCAGGCAGATCTTGGGCAAAGGCTTGCTTATGATGAATTTAAGCCGGGTAACTGTGCAAACACCTTAGCCTCTCAGGGTTCCTGGCAACTCTTTAAGACTAGAAATGTTAGGGGCAGCTAGGTGGCACAATGGATAGAGCACCCTTACTAGCTGTGTGACCCTGGGCAAGTCAAAAAAAAAAAGACTAGAAATGTTAGATATTTTACTGATTTGTAGGTATGAAGGAACTGTTCACACCAGGAGTTCCTTACATGGTTGAAATTTCCTGAATGACAAAAAAAGATGACCTCTTTTTTGAATATTTTAGCAAGTCCTAAATTTCAGGAGCTCTTATGAACTTCAAATAATAAGTAATACAAATCTACCTATTAATAATTCTACTTAAGCCAGTACAGAATTATAATCATATACCTAAAAAGGACCTTAGAGAAAATCTAATCTACCCTTTTCACTTTGCACATGAGGAAGCTGAAAAACAGAGGACAGTTTAACAGGCCTGGAGTAGGAATACCTGTGTTCAAATCTGGCCTAAGACACTACTGCGTGACCCTATACAAGTCTCTTAACTGCTGTTTGCCTCAGTTTCTTCACTTGTAAAATGGGGACCATAATAGCCTCTATTTCCCAGGGTTGTTATGAGGATCAAATGAGCAAACAATTGTAAAGCACTTAGCACAGTGTCTGGCACATAGCAAATTCTATATAAATCTTAGGTATTATTTTTATTATTATGTGACTTGCTGAAGGTCACATAGAAGATAGCAGAGCTGAGCCTTCTCTCACAGCTTTTCTTACTCAAAGGTCACTGTTCATTTGTTGTTGGGAAGGAATATTATTTTACGTGATACAGAAAATAAGTGATATGATTATCTTTCTTTGCTGCACTAGTGACATTAAATGTTTTTTTTCCTAAAATGCATAGTGAGTTATCTCTGTGCAGCTATTGTTAACTGTCAACAAGGATTTAAAAAAATGGAACAGCTGACAGAAAGACATGTATCAGAAAACAATATTTTCCAAAGTGCCTCAGTGACAAAAACCATTAAGTCAGAACAGCTTTGTTCCATGCCCATAGACAAATGGACAGATGGACATAGCAAGCTGCTATGTTGGAGCTATGATTTTCTCAGTATGGGTACACCCTCCACTGATGCTATTGGAAATTCTCCTCACCTGCTCCTTCGTGATTTTTGTCCATTTCAGTACCTGATAATTCAGTGAATAGAGACACTGCTGCAAACTACTTCTAAAGCAAAAACCTGTTATGTGTGGCTGCCATGGTTGTACCTCAGAGAATCTTCATTGTGGAGAAGGCATTTGAATCCTACTTTTTGATGCTTATTAGCTGTGTGAGCTAGAACAAGTCACTTTATTACTATGATCCTGTTTGCTCCTCTTCAAAAAGGCAATACTTTCACTACAGCGCTAACAGGGTTTTATAAGGGCAGTAGGGCACTTTTAAGGTGCTGTAGAAATACAGATATTACTATTGCTTTTCTTATCAATATAATGCTCATCATAATTTTTTCTCACTTAATTCTGATCATGTTAAAGTAACTTCCTTCAAGACAAGCAATTTCTTCAATGATGAACAGATATTTCTTAGATTATGTAGCCCCCACCTAAGTTGTGAGGTGAACCACTTTATTTAGTCAAAAGAATAGTCATCCTTAGCAATACATGAGTGAAAGTTTCCTTATGAATCACAAATCCTACACAAAAGCCATAGCCTGCTAGCTTGTCCTAGATATGTTTCCTCCAAAGCCCAAAGTTAACTGTTGATTCTAAGTTGGGTATCTGTGCAGAGGGAATGATGACCTGGTTTCATTTCTACTCAGCCTTGTACGTAATGAATCTATATTCATAAAGTCATGTCTCCTTTCAATACCACCTTACTGTTTCTTCTCACTCCACATTTATTTTTCTAATGGCAAAATATGTAGTCTTTGTACGCATAAGAGTGAGTTAATTTCTTTAGACTTGACAATAATTTCTTAGTGATTCAGGATTCATTTCGATTTGGTCTTTCTACAAGTTGATTCTATTACTTTCATTATTGGCCACAAATAGAAAATTAGAACCAAATGCATCTCAGTAGTTCTATGGATGCTCTTAATACACAGTGACATTTTATATCCCCTTCCAATAAGGCATGCCAAGTGATGACAGTAGAATTGTTTAGACAAAAGTGATTGTAATAATAATTCTTTCCACTATTAAACTAGAAATTTCCATTTTTCCTAACTCTTTCTCTGAGGAAAATTCTGATACCACAGATTATTTTATTCTGCAATAATGTTAAAATAAACACCTGTCTTGCATTTAAGCCAATTTATACATTTACCATGGAATTGGTGGCTGATGGAAGCCATAATTATTGTAACAGTTTATAATAGTTGCAAAGTCTGATGTCTGGGTCAGACTACCTCAGAGGAAAAGGAATGAAATATTTCCTCTATGTCCTATGACATAATTTGAACTGTTTTTTTGCACCAGTTCTAGGTTATGTGTGAGTAAGGAGGCAGAAATATTAGAGGTTTTCACGCTGGGACAAGGCAGGATGGAGAGTTGGTTCAACTTAGCTGTGGCTGTTAAGAAGAAACACCCATAGAATGATGCCATCATTTTCCTACAAATGTCACTATCTTAAGAAAAATTCCCAATTGTCCCACTCTAATTACAACTCTGAATGGAAAAATATTATTTCAGCACATTATTTCAGTGTGAAAAGAATAAAGTTCTAAGTCTTCATGGAATTTACTAAAAAAGAGAAAAGATCCTACAATTTTTGGAAATTTTTCCTTTGTGCCATGATCATCAGAATTTCCTCAGTTTAAATAGGAGAGCAAGTTGGGTTGAATAGCTATTTTCCTGACTATAACTAGATTGAAATATGTCAAATTAAGTATTTTTAGTCTTTTTCCAATTAGTTAATACAGCTAACTGTATAAGAAAGTATTTTTAAAAAAACAGTTAAAAGAACTGTGTTAACCAAAATGATAATTCATTTGATGCCAATAATAGTAAGAGTTAACACTTACATAAGGCTTTAAGGTCTGCAAAGCATTTCAAAATATCATTTTATTTTCTTTTAGCAACAACTTTGTGAGGTTGATATTACTATATTTATTTTAGAGATGCAGACACTGAAGCTGAGATGTTAAGAGATTTGTCCAGTGTCATACAACACATAAATGTCAGGGGTCAGATTTTAATATATGTCTTCCTGAAACCAAGCCTAGAAAACCCCAAAGTCTATAAATAAGATTATAAATGGTCCTAGAGGTGTCACTATTTTAAGATGTAACATCTTAATTCTTATAAATTCACTTAGTGTTATCACTTGCAAAAGCATTTTATCCAGAAAAATGAATTATGTTTCTATAATGTCAACCAAAATCAGCTTAGAAGAATATTAACTTCATGTCTATAGATTTATGTGATGATGTTGGGTGCTATATTTTCTAATACAGTATACACAGAACGTTCTTTGTACTATTTAAAACATCTCTTATTTAATTTAACTTACTTCAGACTAATGAGAAATGCATGCATCTGCATAGTGAAGAGGTGTTTGTTATTATATACAATTAGCAACATTATGCAATTTGATTTTACAGTGTGTGCTAATGACTCTAACATTCTATTTATTTTTATTCCAGTGGCAGAAATTTTTTTCAATAGTATCTCCTTAACCATGGACTCTTTTATTTTTTTTAAGCAAGATAAGTTGAAAAACTGGCTTTTCACAATATACTTTTTAACAATTATTATTTTTATAATAGCAGTCATAAATAATTCCAAGTAATTTTCTATCACATTTGAAAAATATATTCATATAAAATATAAGCTATATTTTTTGCAATTTTTGAATCAAGAAATTATAGCTTTTTCTATTACATTATACCATCCATTATGCTATTTTAATTACGTAGCATTAATAAATTATATCTGCTGGGGAAGAATGAAGAATTATTTTATACTTTTCAAAAATAAGGGAAAGGAAGATCATAGGATCATCAGATCAGAGATTTGAGATGTAATGGATACCAGTTACAATCTAGTTCAAACTTCTTCTTTTAGAAATGAGGAAATTTAGGCCCAGGAAAGTTAAGTGACTTGAATAAGGTCCCACAGGTAGCAGGCCTGGAATTTTAACCTAGTACCTCTGACTTTCATGCCACATTAGTGTGTGTATGTTTTTTGCTTAATAAAGGAGCATCATTGTTTCAGGAATCCTTGTAAACACCTCCTTCCCCCAAAAAAGCACCTAGAAAACAACCTAACAGACAAAAATACTCCCAGCCCTCACATTGGTAAACACTGGGGAAGGTTGTCAAAAAAGGAAAGACATGACTATGCCTTCATGTATCTTAAAATATTTTGGGGAGGCAGGACAAATGAAAATTTAGAAACAAAAACACAAATGACAATAACAGAAACTTGCTAAAAAGAGAAACAGAGATTAAAGCTAAATGCAGTATGAGTTCCAAGAGGCAACATGACACTGTGGAAAGACTTGAAATTTAGAAGACCTAACCTTGACTTTATGAACTTTGGTATATCCCTTAACCTCTTATGGTTTCAGTTTCCTCTCTTGGAAATGAGATCAGAGTAGTTGATCTCTAAGGCCTCTTCTAGCTATAACAAGCTATGATTCTCAAGATATTCTGGAGAATCTTGAAGCTTTATCAGTTACCTTTACCATAGCCCCTATCATATTTCATGGGAAGTTAAGATTTTTAGAGGGGAAAGGAACATAACTGTGAATGGCAATCTCTTACTCATTCTATTTAGGATCAATTCAGGGGGGTCAATGCCTCCTTTCTCCTGTTTCTAAGGTCCCTCATATAAAAACTTTGAATTTTCTCCATACCTCAGGGATCATTCATTACCTTACAAATATGTGCAATAGTTCCTTCTTACAAAATGTCTGTGCATCATTCTTGTATAGGATTAATCATGGAGTCAGAAAACCTTGGCTTGAGTCACAGCTCTGATATTTGATGAGCTAGGTGACTTTGGTTAAGTTATTTAACCTCAAAAAAGAATCATATTCCTTTGTGAAAAATGAGGATAAAGATATTTTCACCTCTTTACCTTATAAGGTTGTTGTGAGAAAAATATTCTTTTTTTTTTTTTAAGTGAGGCAATTGGGGTTAAGTGATTTGCTCAGAGTCACACAGCTAGTATTATGTGTCTCAGGCCGGATTTGAATTCAGGTACTCCTGACTTCAGGGCCAGTGCTCTATCCACTGAGCCACCTAGCTGCCCCCAAAAACATACTTTTTAAATTCTATATCACTACATGAATATAAACTATAAAAGATAAAAGGATGTGATGACATTTAATTGGAGGACTGGAGTTATCAGAACCATGTAGGTTTAGTGTATAAAGAAGTCAGGAGGGAAATAATACTTGAAGAGAGACTTGATTCGAATTTGATTGAAAAAAAGCTATTTCTGGACAGTGCAAAAAATTTGGATGATGTAAAGGTGGGAACCAGTAGAAAGCAAGTTGGTTTTCCTGGTGGCAAATAAGGTCACTAGTCACAGTGAAATTTATAGTAAAAGTATAATCAAAATGATAAAGACTTGGTTAGGAAGGTCAAATGCATTAATTTTCCCTGGTTCTTACTACATGATAGGCTCATCTTGTTTTTAGGTTGTACATTTCTCTGACTAAACCTTTTATGCCACTTCCCTTGTGCAATAGTAGTATGGTATAATGGTTGCCTATTCATGATCACTATGCATCTCTTCATTGTCTTTTGAGTGGCATATAAGTCTAATTCTTCACAGCACCTTATACTATATGATTTGAAGCTATATGGCACATTTGCTTTAAAAAAATAGTTTGTTAAAAATAGGCCTTTGTTTCAGAAAGAATGTTGGAATTATATTTTTTTAAAGTATTTTAGAATTTGTCAAAGTCAATCAAACATGCTCCTTTCCTATCCAATTATGGGACCAATTTATTTTTCATCTGAAGTGTTGGTCTAAGTGTTATATATTAATGGACCAGTTTTATGGATGGTATATACCACTGTATATCAAAATCTAGACAACAGGCATCCTACATCCACTTTTTTTTCCTGTATGGACAATCAGGCCAAATTCTTCTGAATAATTATGGTTGTCTTTGAAGAGGCTTTGCAATGTTGGTGGCTTGATGCAATAAGAAAAATGTCATCTGCAAACAGGAATAAATAAAGCATTTCACATTTTATAGGAAATCCCTCTTTCATTTGAAATCTGAACTGGGCCCTTTCCAATAAAATGGCAAACATTTTTGGTGAACATATGGTTTCCTGTTTTATGACTCAATAAATATTAAAATTAGAGGGTCATTGATCAAAATTATCTATGTAGTTGTATCTTTCAAGGAATATTGTAAGATCTTAGCATATGCATGGAAGATAATGAGCATTTAAGGTCAGATTTCCCTCCACCAAATCAAATACTACTTATGCTTAACAAATAGCACAGTGGGTTCTTGTATTCTTTGAATCTTTCAGTGAATTATGGGATTATAAATATATGACCTGGCATAAAATATCATTTGCCAAACCTTGCTTCATCCCTTTTATTCCTGCATTGCTTTATAATCATGAGTTAATAGGATGATATTTTAGTTCTAAAGAGATCTGCACTTTTGTTGCTGTGGTTACTACCTCAATTGACACAGATCAAAATCCCTCCAGGGCGATCTGTTAAGTGAGGAGGAAAAATCATCCTGTAGCCAAACTAGTGATGGGCTTCTCAGAACTGGTCCTGAACAATAACTAGAACTCTCTTCATTAGGCTGGACTTGAATTTTGGTAGGATTTGCCAGAGTTTGGGTTCTACTCTCATTACTTTTGAGAACCCAGAATCATTTCCCATAATTATTAGGTATCAAAGTAGGACTTTGGCAAAGGATTAGAAGGAATGGCTTACTTTAATTAATATGGAAGTCTGACTCCAAGAAATGTGTATGCTGTATAAAGATTAGCCCACAGGGGATAAATGTGTTGGTCATGGTAGCTTATAATCTGTGTGTTCATGTAAATATGCAGGCACAATAAAGCACTCATAATTGTGATTTGGAGTTTGAAGAATTGGAAGTACCTTTTTGTTAGATTCAAGAATATCTCTGCACTATTGCCCTTTTTCCTGTAGGAAGTAAAATATACAAAGCAATAATCACGGATAGCTATTACCCAAAAAAGGCTTTTGTAAAGAAACTCAACTAAGAATTAAATTAGCAGCTACAGGGCAGCCTTAATGGTTCTGCTCATTTGATAAGGGATAACTAAAGAAAAGCATCCTTTGTAATTCAGAGTAACTGCTATCAGTCAGTCAATCAATTAATCCACAGGCAGCCTGGGAGATCAGTAAAGCCATGGTATAGGTAACTGCCTTGAAGGTACCTAAATCATACCTATTTCCCCTCATATCTCTATAATTAAAATGCCTGACAACCACTGCCAGTCTTAGACTTTCAAAATATTAACTAGAAAATGCAGGGACTCTGAGCTTTAAGTTTTCTAAATAAATGTAACATAATTGCAAGAGAAAATTATTATAAACCTCTATACCTACAATACTCAGTTTGGCTAAACATTGTAATTACTCTGTGTTGTCTAAGCATTGTGTAGGAGAAAAAAAACACAGAGGACTTTTGAAAAATCTTTTTAATTGAATCCATTTCATAGACCAGTCACCGTTTGGAACCACCATTTAGATTCAACATTTTCACGTATTAGTTGGAAATAAGTGAATCCACAACATAGTAATTCAAAAAACCCTTTCTTGGAGCCTCTTTCTTAGTGATCAAGATGAACCCCAGACTTCTACTTTCATCTTCTTTATCTTGTAAGTTTGTCTTTGTGAATGTTGTTTCCCCAATTAGAATATACACCCCTTGAGGACAAACACTTGATTATTTTTCTTGGTATTTACAGCATTTAACACAGTGTCTGGCACTTAATTCTTAATAAATGCTTCTTGAATGATTGGTTGGTTGATTTATTAGATCCAACCAGGACACAATTCAACTCAAGATACTAAGAAAATGACAATGATTTTGTGAGAGGTTTGAAATAGAAGTTTTCTAAATCATATTCTAGTGACCTCAACAAGTATTTTACCTTCAACAAAAGTCTACATGTGTAGATTATATTTCTTCAGTTTTTTTCTTCTTTGGATTGGATCATTCTACCTCTTTTAAACCATGCTCATCAACCAATTCTATTGTACTGTGGCCTTTTGCATGTTGTCTACAATAAATATGTATTATCTTATAGAATATACATGTTAAGCTTCCTTTGGACCCCAGATGACAAATTATTATATTAAGAAAGAATATGAGGCCCCTCTCCTCACAACAATATTTAAGATAGCATATTTCTCCATAGAATAAAGGACAAAAAATCAATCACAATATTCTATATAAGTTTACTTTTGATTAATATAAAATTCTTTCAATTTTTTTCTACTATTTCATCATGCAGTTGATGATATATATTCATTTTGTCTATTTGTAGTTGTGACCCATTATTTTTTTTTATTCTTAATTGGGTTCTTTTTAGTGTTTGAACCACTCCATATTAAATGAGCCAATCAATCAGCAATAATTTACTAATTGTCCAAAAAGTGCCAAAGGCAGAGTTGGTACTCAGAATACAAATGCAAAGAATGAAACTATCCCTTTTCTAAAGGAGCTTACATTATAATGTTGGAGAAAAAAAGTATGTGTGAAACAACATACATTGATTTGGCAATACCTGGAGTTCTCTTGGAGCACTGGTCTTTCAGGAATCCAAAGACTTGAAAAACATAAAATCCCTACTTTTCCCTGATACTAATCATAACTAGAGAGTGATGTAGGTATTCCTATGAATAGACTCAACGGCTCATATTTTGTTTTCTCATTTTTTTTTGTATTTGAGAGATATAGTATTTCTTTCCAAATATAATATATTTTATTATTTAAATTGTAATCTATGCCCTGAAAGAAAGAAACACAACCAGGATGGTATCAATCATGCGAAGATTTTAAAATTCTGCTTTCTACTCCACAATCCAAGTTATTTACATATTATTTATAAACACATCACATAACATCAGGAATAGAGCAGAAATCAATATAACACCACTCCTATTTCCTGGTAGCTTAATATTGAACTACCAACACACATCCTCTATGGTTTCCCAGGAAATTCCATATCAATCTAGCTGTTTAGCTTATGATTCATTTTTTAATCAACATATATTTCATGTGATATCATGTCAAAAGCCTTTTAAAAGCCAACAATATACCAAGTCTGCCACATTTGTGCCCTGTCAATGATACGTTATTTTGTTCAAGAAGAAAATCAGCTAAAAATTGTTATCTGGGATATTTTTACTCACTCGAGTTGATTTATAAATATGTATTTGCATGGAATCTCTGGGGTTTGGAAGCTAAGATAATTGGTCTGCAAATTTTTAATAGCTTCTATGTGTTCCTTTTTCCCCACTCATCTGTCATCTCATAGGTCCTCCAAAAGTCTTGAAATGTCATAATTAATAGCTCTCAAATTTCATTAGGCAGTCATTAAGCTTTCTAGGATGAATTTCATAAGTCTGAAGTTATTTCATCTATCCTTACTTTTACTAATTAAATCATATCTTAGCTTTCTTTGAATCTGTGAATTCAACAAAGGATAATTACAGAGAGTTATTCTCACACATTATACATACCATACCTACTTTGGCTAAATTCTGAAGTTACAAGGTAGTATTCCTTTGTTAAATTTCATTGGAGTTATTTAAACTGAGTGTTATATTCTTTCTATCTTTAGTGAGGGATGAGTAAAGAACTGCTTAAGTTAGTGAATATTTTATCTTTAGCAATGTAAAGTGTGACCAAGGGTAACCCAAGGCAAACAAATTTTGCAATGGGTGCCTCTGGTTTTACTCTCTATAGTAGTCTTTCTTTACACTATCACCTGTTTCTTTAAGTGTTCAGTATTCTCCTTTCTTCCGACTTCCTTATCTCCAGGGAGGCTGTTTGCTGATGCTGTCCTTTGTTCTCAAAGACAACTTCTAGGAGGTGATGCCTCCACATGGAAATGAATTGGATTTAAGCAAGGGAGGGCTGTGCAAAGTCACCAGTGTCACTTTCTGCTCTGAAGCATATGGGTGGAGTGGCCAGATATAGATCAGGATGACAAAAGATGGCCCAGGATATAGTCTGAGACCTAAGCCTTTTCAAAGTAAGGTCTTTAACAGGTCTCAGATTAACTGAGGCAATGCCCATTCAGTGATTAAAAGGCTTAACAAGAAGTGAGGCAAAGGAAAAAAAAATCTAGGAGGGGAAGACCCTCAGGGTATTTGGCCAAAATAGAAACAATTGATATTTACATTCATTCTGAGTGGATCAGAGTCCAATGACCAAACAGGGCTTGGCCTGCCACTTATTGTTGGCCAACTAATGAGAGTCAGAGTGATTTGGGGTTAAGGCTGATCTTTAAGGGAGGCAAAACAAGAGAAAGTTTCAGAGATTAAAATTTCATCCCTTTGGGCAGAGCACTTACAAGTAAGGGTGTGATACCTTATTGGCTTGGAAAGAAAGAAAAGGAAGAAAAGGAAGGAAAGAAGGAAGGAAAGAAGACAGACAGACCAAAAAAGACCATGGGCTTTATCTCCTTCAAACTGAGACTTGTAATGACCTGAACTTGAAAAGGTCAAGATCCCCCACTACATTCTGTGTCATCTCCAGTTGTCCTGATCTATATCTGACCACTGGACCCAGATGGCTCTGGGAGCAGAAAGTGAGGCTGGTGTCTTTGCACAGCTCTCTCTCTCAATTCAATCTAATTCACTCCAGGGAAAGGAACTGATAACCACTGATTTCTATCACTCTGCTACTCAACAATTGTTATTTTTGTTAGAAATGTCACTTGCATTTTAATTGTTATCTCTAGTGGAATTAAAGATTATGAATTCAGTAATCTAGTGAGGGAGATATTTGAAGTTCAGTGTCTTTTTTTTGAGTCACATCAGAAAAATTATCTCTAATGTTTACCATAGAAAATTGTGTCCATTCTTCATTCTGTATTCTATTTCAGGAGGGGAAAATGACTGGGATTTGGACTTTTGTTTTCTTTAATAGAAATTAGGAGAATTGGACATTACTAATATTCTGTGTGATCAATACTGTAGCCCTTTACTTACAAGGGAATGATGAGAAGTATAGTTTGTTTGTTTTCCTCCCTCCACATTGAAGGAAGGACTAAAGGATCATGGAAGGTGGAAGATACTCTAGATGAGAGAATTCTGGGTGCATTCGAGACCTACATAGATCAGAGGGGTCTGGGAATGTAAATGTGTACCAGCAATGAGCCAATTACAAATGAAGTGTGCTGCTTCTCTGAACTCAATATAATCATGAATAGTGAGAATTTTGTTTGACTCTGACAGGCCTAAGGAATTATCTGACTTGACAGAATTTTGCTGTTCCACTGACTATCTGATGCTCCACTACTGGGAACTGGCAAATTTATCCACATTCCTGACTGAAGAACCACCATCACTTTCCTTTGGGAATTTCCTGCTCTCTTTAAACTATATTTACTATCTCTACTTTTATAATGGGTTTTTGTTTGCTGAAAAAGATAAGCTGATTTTTGTGTTCTAAGTGTCTGCTATAAAGGAGTAGACTGCAGGTTGTAGTTGTTCAGTTGTTTCAGTTATGTGGAACTCTTTGGAGTCTTCTTGGTAAAGATACTGGAGTGGTTTTTCATTTCCATCTCCATATTGTTTTACAGATGAGGAAACTGAAGTAAACAGGGTTAAGTGACTTGTCCAGGGTCACACAGGTAGTATCTGAGGACAGATTTGAACTCATAGAGTTGAGTCTTCCTGACTTTAGGCCTGGCATTCCATCTAATGAATCACATAGCTGTCCCACCTAGACCACAAAGGGAAAGAATAAAAGAGAATCCATGAAAGCAACTGCCCTAGATTTAACCAGGCTCCTATTAATATGAGGCTTTCTCTCTCTGGAGACAAAAATAAGAACTTCATAGATTTATTTTTTAATGTCATCTTTGTATTGGTAGAAACCTATAATAAAAACATAGTATGGAAATGGCAAGGGTACTGGCAATGATGTCACAGGACCTGAATTCAAACTCCAACTCTTTCATGTACTACTTGTGTCCTTGAGCAAGTCACATAACTGAGTGCTTCTATTTACTTGTACAATAAGGGAGCTGGATTAGATGATCTCTAAAGGCCCTTCTATTTAAATAGATGTTTTTAATTGTGTTAAAAGAATGGATTAACAAGACAAACCATAGTTTAAAGTGATATATGTGAATGAAATACAAAGCATAGATATCATATCTAAGGAAGCAGGATTGCTCTATACATTTGCATATTTCCTTTGAGGATAAATCAACTGATTGCTTCAATGATACTTCTAATATAATTTTGCCACTTCAGTTAAAAGTGACCCTCCCTCACTTATTTCAAAATCAAATCCTTTATTTTTCTTTCATTTTTTTAATAAAACAAAGGAAATCCATTTAGGTAGTTGAATACTTGTAAATATATTATAGACTTTCAGAGAAGGTGGACATTATTACTTAAAACTACCTATTTGGGATTGCCATTCATACGGTTATATTGAATATCTACAGAACAGAAATACAGGTCAACAATGGACTGAAAAAAGTTATTATTGAAATAAGCAGAATATTAAAAATGAGACAAAAAGAGCAGCATGTTCTTTCTATTTCTCCCCATTGGCTTGCATGGCTCAGGATAAGTATCATTTCTCCTAAACAAAAACCAGATGGTAGGGAGGATTTTGGCTGTTACTGCTGTTAACAGAAACAATCAGGTCACTTCGGCGAAAGACATCTTGGGTGCATTACACACTGCTAGACATTGATAAAAGCATAGGCTAGACCTGAGAGGAACTACAGAGGTTTAATACCCCCTTTTAAATTTGTGAGGAAATTGAGACCCAAGGAAGTTAAATAATTTGTGCAAGGTCACATGGGTAGGAAATGGCAGTGTCAGGACTTGAATCCAGATCTTTGGATCCAGAGTCCTGGCTCTTTCCACTGTAGAGTATTATTTCTGTCCTATAAAATGAAACACAAAGTAAGGAAAGGGAGATGGTTGAACACCAGTTAAACTATTTCTCCCCATTTCGAAAGATGAAAAAATGGTGTTCCCTTAATAGAAAGCAGGTCAAAAAGGAAAGTTGAAACAGGTACTAAAAAGATATTGTAAGTTTTGGATGGAATAACACAGACTATTCTTTTCACTGCTAGGGGGAAGAGGACATGAGAGAGGCAGGAAGATAAAAGTGTTTCCATGGATATAGAGGGGAAATGATCTCAGCTTTGGCTCTTCTCTTTTTCTCTCTGGGTCGACCAGTTCCTCAGCAATATACATCATTTAATCAGTTGCTTGCATGGCCTTTGCCATGCTCTGAATGTGCAAAGATACACTCTTTCTAAGCTTGCAGGTCAGGTGGCCCATGTACTTTTTTTTAAGTCCCTTAGACAATTACATGGTGATTTAAAATCATTCAAACACACTAGGCGAAGCACTGCTTAGAGTGAAATGCTGAAGAGAAACAGATAAAGTGTAGAGAGCTAAAGAAGTGCTACATTATGAGTGTCATCTGGGATTTAAGGGAATACTTTATAGGAAGAAGAAAATCTCTAGAGAGTTGGAAGTCTGTCATATGATTTGGAAGAAATTATTCCAGGGTAGAGATTGATATAGATGAAAATCAGAATGTGGAAATGAGAGAAAGAAAAGGAATTAGAATAAAAATTAAGTAGAGTGAAGGGATTAAGGAGACAAAGAGGACATAAGGGGACCAAGTTTAAAATAATGGAGAGAAAAAAGGTTCATAATGAAATATTAAGTTTGATGCAGAAATGTAAGTAGTCATAATAGAAGGAGAAAATTATCTCTTACTGACTACAACACTTAAGATATTAAGACTCAGAAGCAGAAAATCACCAAACATGAGATTATACATCCCTTATAGTGGCACACTAAGCAATCAAACCAGGACTTCTGGCTTTAAGTACAATATTCTTTTCACTATACCTTATTATCTGAGGATTGATTGAAGGAAATAGGAATTTTTATCCTAGAGAAAAGAAAATTAAGGTCTCAAAAATGTGAAAGATAATCATTTGCAGTAGAAACTATACTTTTTTAAAAATCTGATTAGGCAGAACTGGTACTTGAATAGAAGATAATAATTTTTCATCTTCCTAAATTGCAAACTTCCAAGCAACCCTAAAACAGAATGGAATGCCTCAAATGAAACTGAGTTCCCCATATCTTGAAGTCTTCAAATGACTACTTGTCAGAAATATTACAAAGAGGATTTGTGCACAGGTATGGGTTGGCCTAACTTCTAGTGTTTCTTTCCAACTCTAAATCTCTGATCCTGGTTCTGCTTCGTTTTTCTGAACATCACTTTCTCATGGACATGTAAAAGTAAACATGGACATGGACTTCTTTGGCGGTCTAGAGAAGCATATGGATGCCTTCTCAGAATAAGGTTTGCAAATAATTGAAGGAAATACTAAGTATAAAAATTTATGTGCGTTTGTGTGTCTGTGAATAGATAGATAGAAAGATATCCCTCTTCAAGTTAAAAGATTTCCCTAAAATCTATTCAGTATATCTGCTGTATACAAGAAACATTTACACAAGACAGTTATTTACCTCTTAGCAATGAAACAAACTAATTTAACATTGAAACTGTCTACTTCTATAAAAAAATTACATTTTATTAGGAAGTGAGGTTATTTGGTGAGATCTATCAAGTTCAAAGTGAAGAGCTCCCATTTACCCCAAGGATTAGAGCTTTTATACAATCCCTAATAATTACACAATTTCTACTTGACTCTGTGCTCTGAAGACCTAGTTACAGTTGAGGAATTCATTTTAAGTAATGGTAATATACCATCTTCTTTATAGCTGTGAAACTTGGACTCACTGTAGACACTGATGTCATCAGATTTATTGAATTTCTTTATGAATACTACCAAGAAGCCAAACTTGAAACTGTGACAAATCAGATTCATCAGCAATGGAGCCCAGAACTCATCCATCCTACTGACATTGGAGTGATGATTCCTGCAAAGAAGTTTCCCTGATCAAGCCTTATATTTTAGATGAATGACAGTAAGACTAAGCAGCCAAGGTGAATCATATACTACAAAAAGAGCAAATCTTAGAAATATGCCTGGGACATATAAACAAGGTACACCCAGGTCCCAATGATTCAGCACAGTTATGGAATACCTGGAACTAATTCAAATATGTAAAAAGTGATCTTAGATTAGATGAGGAGTGTTGTTACTGAGCAGAATGAAATATATACTAAGAGTATCAGATCATAGTAGCGACTACTATTTTTTTTTCATTCAGAGAAAAGTCTATTTGTGTGTAGTATCAAAAGGAAGGCTGTTGCACAGGAGCTTTTTTCCAGTAAGGGTTAACACACTTGGGGAATGTGACCAGTAGGGCTTCAAATGCAAAGGATACTATATACAGAAAATGAGATCATTTAGCCTTGTTCATTGAGGAGACACTAGGAATGTCTACATGGAAATACAGAAAGTACAAATTGACTACATACATATCAGCAATAATTTTCAGGCAATAAAAACCATAAGGCTATGGAATCACCTCTGCAAAGGAAAAAAAGGGACTTAAACTCCTGCAATCACCTAAAACTAAACATGAGCAAAAACAGACAAAGACTAAAGGAACAAATTGGAAGAAAAAAAAAACTAGAAACATTAAAAAGAATATTCTCCCAAATTGAAAAGTTATTGACAACACTAATTTTTTAGACTTTTCTGTCAAATTGAGATAGAAATAAATGTTAATGAAGCTGTTTTGCATTTTTCTTTGACTGTATTATTTTATTTGGCCATCTTTTGGGGGTGTATGAAGGGGGGAGAGGACATATGTATGTTGTAATTAGCTAAGGACCAATATAATGGATTTTATCTTTTTCTTTCTACATTTTTATCAATCATTACCAAAACTAACATATGCTCTGCTTAGGCTTGCATTGTTATTTGTAAAAGTCTAACACAGTTTAATTCACTCATCAACAACATGGCTCATTAGAAAGAAGAGGCTACTGGGGGAAATCTTTCTTTTAAGTTGATAGTGAACTTTCCTTCTCTGCCAATGCACCTGCCTTCTGCAACTCCCAAATAAGAATTCTAAAGCTGTGCTACGTAATCATCATGGTCTAAATTCTCACCCCTGGGGCATGGGAAGCAATTGCGTCAAATAATATGAAAATATCAGAAATACAGCCCTGTAGTTATCTATGTTGAGACTTTCATTCTGTCTAACTAAATGAAAATTCCTTAGATGTATTTGAGATGTCTTTAAACAATATTTAAGAATGTAATGCAAGAAAATAATGGCTGAGGTGTTACTGAAAATGCACTATCTAAGCAGAGAAACAGTCTGCAAGCCTTTGGACTTCCAAGGGTGACCATCTGGCAATGCTCTGTTGGAAAAAAATCAACAAATAGTGGAGGGCAGGAGCTACTGTTTCTTGAAGAGCCTGGTGATCTTGACATTCAAGGTCAGATGGCAATTGTTGATATTGATGTATTCTAGAAAAACAAACAAACAAACAAACAAATTTCCCTCATTCTCTTTGAAAATACTCGTGCCTACCTAAAGTAATGTTCCTGCTGAATGATTAAGAGACATCTAAGAACCATTAGGTCTTTTAGCTTAAACTTAAATGAGTACAATAGGCAAAACTATGTTCAACTTGAGCTAATTGTTTTACTGTACTTTGTTTTTCAAAATCATCAAAGCATAGATCCCAAACTTTAAAATACGCTACTAAGTTGTTTTGTTTTTGTAACTATAAAATTCCAAGTAATAATGGCTTATGTTTCTATTATAAAAATTCTGTAAGATAGATAGCAAACTATTTTTCTTCTCAACTTGCAGATGAGGAAAAAATAAAATGACTTGACTATAGTTGCATTGGACACAATAAAAAGGACCCATTAAGAAGGCACAAACATGTTTCAGTACACACACATGCGCATATGGATGTATGCACATATTCACACACCTGTGTGAATATTCATACATGTGTGTATGTGACAGAGAGACACATATTCATGTGTTTATGTATATGGAGACATACACAGAGATCTACATTTATATACACATGTAAGTAGGTATGCATGTATACATGTGTATGATTATGTTTCATTTTGGACTTATGATTTCAACAATGTAGAGAACTACCTGCATGGAAACTCCCTTCATTTATATTGAACAGTAAGTTTTATGTCACTTGTAGTTTTAATCCATATTCTCCTGATGCCAACTCTTTATCCATCAAACTTATATTGTTTATCTTGTTGAATTTCAGTTTCCTTAAATGATTCTCAGAATTTAGTTGGAATTGATCTATTGACTTGAAGATATGAATACCAAATCAAAACAGCTGCATTTCCATACATTAGACATAAAGAGGCTATTGACAAATGTGATATATGTCTACCATTCAAAAATGTAAAGTAAGAAATCATATTTGTATTTGTTTTGATAGCAGAAATATGAATTTTAAAATAGGTCAATGATGAGATTAACCCTATATGTGCAACAGACATTCCTCATTCTACTTTTCCTAAAAGACATTACATTAACAGAAGGATTTTGTAGCAGTGTATATTTTTACTTTTTAAAGTTATGTGACTATTTGCCTAAGTACATATTCCTTCTAAATTTATTATGTGCAATTTGAATATATTTACTTCAAGAATTTTGCATCAACTCTCAGGTAATTCCATAAAGAACACTAAAATGTTCAGAAAAATTAATAGAATTAGTTGGTCCAGCAATTCTCTATTCTAATATGTATATTTTGATACAATTATCCATCAACATTTTGATATTTGTTTCTTAAAGCCATTATAAAATAGGGACAGTGAAAACTATTCCCACTGTACAGATGCAAAAACAAATATTAAAGAATTTTGTGTCATCCAAGATCAAAAAAACAATATGATAGAAAAACTGAATCTAGAGTTTTCAGAAGGAAAGTTTCTATTGTACTGTGATATCTCTTCCAATATTGACAATGAATTCTTCCAGTATGGCACACATTCATGTGAGTCAGATGGAAGGGAACTAAAAGCTTCAGTTCAGACAAAATTAAACCTGATACAGCAATAGGTACAAATAGCATGAGAATCTTTGTATTATTCTGCCAATAATAATGAAAACTGCCCCTTTTTTTTATTTTTGGAGACCAAGTCAGAGAGCAGGAATGATATCAAAATAAAATTCATGGTTATTTTATGTAGAATGCATGGCAAACATTTTTAAAGAGCTAGCTGTTCAATTCTGTAATGCTACCAAAGTTGATGTGACCTTATTGATGTTATATATGAATTAGTCATCACATTAATTAAAAGTCAGACAGTTGGACCACTCTCTTTTCCAGTATTCATTAGCTTAATACCCAAATATCTATGACCTTTTCCTATAACATTTTTGCTGAAAATCAAAATAAATAATCTAAAAAAATTTTCTTCACCATTCCCACCATAAAATACGTCCAATTTGTTCGTATGAGTAAGAAAAAGTTGGAAATATCAGTGCCACCAGATATACCATAAAATGTTAAAGATCATCCATAATTTTTATTACACAAAATGGAAACATTGTGGCCCAAAGTGGGCAAATGATTAGTTTAAGTTTATCCAGCATGTTAATTGCAAAGCCAGACATTACTAAGGTATATCGGCTTAAGAGCAATTAAGTGGCACAGTGAACAGGGTGTGGGTCTGAAGTCAGGAAGACTCAGCTTTATGAATTCAAATCTGGCTTCAGGCATTTACCGGCTGTGTGATTCTGGGCAAGTCACTTAACCCTTTTTGCCTCAGTTCCTCACCTGTAAAATGAACTGGAGAAGGAAATGGCAAATCACTCCAGTATCTTTGCCAAGAAAACACTAAATGGGATCTTAAAGAATCAGACACAACTGAAATGACTGAACACAACAATCTGGGTTAAAAGGCCAGTGTTTATTCCTTTTATTCCAATTCTTTGCTAACTTTCTCTGACTTATGCTTATGAAATCTAGAGGCAAATTAGTTCTCCATCCTCATCATAAAACATACTCACACATTCATAATCTAAAAACTTTAATAAAATATTCATATTTATGAGCAAAATTTATTATGATTCTGCTGACTCCACTATCTTATAGTAGTCACTGCTCCAAAGAGTGGATGGTAGTTTGTTAATATCAAATGGACTCCAAGTCATTTTATTAATCCCAGGGGAATTAAGATCCAAGAAATCAGGAAGAAATAATGTCTAAAACTTTGCAAGCTCAGAGAAGTAAACTTAAAGAACTCCCAAGGGAGATATGCCATCAATAGCAGAAACAATGATCTTTCATCTTTTTCTTATTTTTCCATAGAGTATGGCTACCGTTAAATCATGCCAAGCAAATATGTCTTAGGATATGTCCTTTGGAAATGTGCTTAAAGTAAGAATGTGAAGATATTGCTATACTTAGTGCTCACAAACTGCCAGTATATTCTTGTGCCAGTGCTCAAAAAATCTTTTAAAATTCCAAACACTATAAATTGGCATCTTACTTTCCATCAGCAAGAAGACAGTACAGTAGCTGGGATAAAAAGCCAGAATCATAGAATTTTAGAGTTGAAAGAGATCATAGCCTTTATCTATTCCAATCCATAGCCAAAAGTAATCTCCATTAAAATCTCCTGACACATAATCACTTAGTCTCTATTTGAAGACATTAAATGAGTGGTAATGCATACTTCCTGAAGCAGCCCATTCCATTCATTTAACATTAACTGTTAGCAAGTTTTTTTTTCTTGACTTGGAAAGTTGCTTCTTTGCAGTTTCCACTAATTGTTTTTGGTTTTATCCTTTGGGACAAAATAGAATAAGTCTAATTCCCTTTCCATTTGATAAATTTTTAAATACTCAAAGCTGCTACATGTCTTCTGAGTCTTCTCCTTAGGTTAAACACCTCACCTTGTTCCTTTAACTGATTCTCATATAACATGGAATTAATTCTCTTCACTATTCTGGTTGTCCTCTGTTAAAGATTCTCTGGTTGATTAATGTCCTGCCTATACCATGATGCCAAACTAAAAAATAATACTTTATGCATGGTCTTATCAAGACAAAGTAGAAAGATATCATTGCTTCCCCATCCCTAGAAGTTATCTTTTTAATACAGACCAAATCATATCATATCATTGGGCTATCATATCAGTGTTGACTTTTGTTGAGCTTAAAATCCACTAAAGCCCCTAGTTCATTTTCAGTTAAACTGCTGTCTAACCATGCCTTCTTTATCTTATACTTGTGAAGTCAAATCAGAAAAGTAAATTTTTAAAATTTATTCCTATTAAATTTCATTGTATTAGAATTTAGTTGAACGTTCTATTCTGTGAAGATCTTGTCAGATTCTCCCTCTGTCATCTACATTAGTGCTCCCTCCCACTATTTTTTTTATTTGAAAATTTACTCTACTAAGATTGCTGAGAGCTAAGGGTTGCTGTACTTTCATTTATAAGAGATGGCAAAGAGAATTTGAAAGTAATCAAAGATCAGGACTAGGAGGATAATTGAGCTAGATAATATAGAGTAGACCTGATGAAAAAGTAAAGTGTCCTATCTCTGAAATACTTTCCCCTCTTATTGGACAAGGTACAGTGAATATAGATATGAAGGATATATGCAGCATGGATATAGATAAATACCTGTCACTTTCTTATCTAAAGGGTTGGCTTTAGCTTGGGATCAGGAGTAGAAGAGACATAAAGGGAAAAGTCCTTCTCCATCGGCATTCTTGGCATGAACAACCACATTTAGCAAATGATAGTTTAAGTATAGCAATTTAGCTAATTGAAAGGTTCCTACAGCAAGTAATCTGCTTCATGCTTACTTCTGATGCTTCAAGCCTCAAAGCAACAAGGGTAGCTGAGCCAGCAGGTAAAAACTATTTAGGCCATGTCTGTGTCTCGACAGCTCTGGGGGCTTCAGGTGGGAGGAGAATGGTAAAGATAATTATTCTCCTACATTGTTGTCTTTATAAATGTATCAATTGGTATCCAGAGATGAATATATTATAAATATTATGTGTAATAATAGGTATCCAGAAACAAATATATTAAAAGTGTTATGTATGCATATACTTTTCATCTCTGGATACCAATCATACCCACGTATATATGTATGTGTGTGTATGTAATATCCATATGGATATGGATAATAAAAAGAAATCATAATGCTTTAAATTTCAATAATACTATATGGTTAGTAAAGTTATTGCACATTATTTAGTTTAATTTGATTCTTATAAGAATTGTATGAGGGAAATAAGCAACTATTATCCCCCAATTTACTTATGAGTAAACTAAGGTCAAGAGATCTTAAACAAAATCTTTTTCTTTGGAAAATTAAATTATATTTGTTTAATTCACAAAATATTTGCTTTCTCTCCCACCCAACTCCCACCCCCTTCCCCACTGGAAAAGAAAACCACTGTAAGAAATATGCATATTCAAGCAAAACAAATTTCAACATTAGCCATATACAAAAATTATATGAAGAAATTTATCTAATATCATTTAGCCAATGGATAAGGCATCTAGGTGATGCAGTGCATAAAGCTCTAGGCCTGAAGTCAGGAAGACTCATTTTCTTGAGTTCAAATCTGGCTTCAAATATTTATTAGCTGCAGGACCCTGGATAAGTCACTTCACCCCATTTGCCTAAGTTCCTCATCTGTAAAATGATCTGGAAAAAGAGATGGCAAACCCTCCAGTATCGTTGCCAAGAAAACCCCAAACAGCGTCACAAATATTCAGACATGACTGAAATGGATGGCAAAGCTTGAATAGCAAATAAGATCATCTGACCCACAGGTGAAAAACATATTTTACTCAATATGTTGCCTCTTCATCATAGATATCTTTGTGCTTTCTCCCTCCAGCAAAAAATGAAGAAAAACAAAGTATCAATTTGTTTTTATTCTTGCTTAAAATATAATCAAAGAAAATATTTTCAAGATTGTAATAAAAAGCTAATTTTCAAAAAATCAAAACATTCAGAAAATGATTCTTGGATTCACACAATTAAATTTAATATATTGTTAATGGGCTCCAATATTTCAAGGCATGGTCTAGATATTGGCAAGCCAAAGAATGATGCCACACAGTCTGTATTCTTGAGCAGCTCACAGTTGTAGAAGGGATAAACATAGATACAAATAACTTAAATATAAAGCAGGGTGAGATAAGTTCCAAGGAGAAGTGCTATAAGAAATTAGAGTTAAGAACAATCACTTTATCTTCAGAGGAGGGAGCTCAGAGTAAATATGGAGGATATGATGCCTGAGTCAGAGTTTTAAGGAAGCAGAGGAATTCAACAGATGTCCTTCCATTTTTGGCACTTTACTCTGTTCTCTGATGCTATTATTTGAAAAATAGGTAAGTTAAAGCCAAATTCTGGAGGGTCTTGAATCCCAAAATCAGTAGTTCATTTGCCTTCTGGTATTGGTAAGCTAAAGTTGTTTGAGTAAATTAGTAGCATGATCAAAACCACTTACAATGGTTAATCAGTCAGTGATGTAAAGCAGTGGCATAAAAACTCATAAAAATGGAGTTCATGAAACTGGCCAGGCATATTGACTTAGAAAATCAAATATTAATATTATCTATTTTTTATTTTTTTTAATTTTGTTAAATATTTCCCAAATATGTTTAAATCTTTTTCCCCACATGAGAATATTGTGGTTGTAACATGGCCCGTGTCTGAGTTTGTAAAAAAAAAATTGATGAGGAAGGAGACAAAATCATAAAAAATGTTTAGATTATCTAATACAGCAGTACTGTTGTATAGATGGTGGAAGCTACCTTGAATCTCAACTACAAGCCTCCTTCATGAAACTTGATGCTCCAATTACTTCATAATGCATAGCTAACTACATGTCAAGTAGTAGAGAGGCTCGCATTTTGTATTGATTAGTCATTCCTGGAGAATGATTAAGGGGACATTAAATTAAAAATGCAGGGGGATGTAACTAAGACTGAATTCAAAGGAATGCTATTGTCCTATAAGAATAAGGAATGCAAGGAACAGTGAAGGGCAGAATGATGTCACTCACTGCCTGGGCATTCTCCAGATTATTTCTTTTTATTGCCTTCCATATTGCCTGATGGCCTCCTCTCCTTCAAGGTGACTCCTTCTCCAGGATTATCATTTTAGGAATGACCTTAGCCATGCTTCACCTCATTTGCTCCTGTATCCTCTTCTTTCTCCTCATTTTTCAAATCATTCTGACCTGGGTAAGCCACCGCCCTCCTCACTGTCCAGTTCTCCTTTATATGTTGTCTTTCCCATTAAACTCCTTGAGGGCAGAGACTTTCTAGCTTGCTTGTATTTGTATGCACAGTGCTTAGTATGGTGTAATCACATAGAGATAAATAATGTCCTATCATCTCTCTATCTCCCTATCTATCATCAATGTCTTGCAATGAATAATAAGAAAAAAAATGAGAGCTATGTTGGTGATAAAAGGAAGATCAAATAAACCTTAGGTTTATTGCTTGTAATGAATGGGACAATGATGAAAGATGGTGAATAGAAGGCAGAAATATTCAATTCCTTTTTGCTTTTGTTTTCTCTACAAACAAGAATCCTGATTGAGAAAGACAGGACTAAACTAGTATATAAGTAATTAAAGCCCAATACACATAAGCAGATGATGAGTGAACTTGGCTAATTTCAGTGACTTCCAAGTTCTAGGTAAGACAAGCCAGGTGAAAAGGAATTGAAAAAACTTGGAAGATGTGATTTCTGAGCTATTTTCAGTAAACATTAAAAAATCTGGAATAATGGAAGAGATGAGAAAGACTGGAGATGACCAAATGCTAAGGAGGCTATAAACACATATATACATATATATGTCTGTATATACATATTATACATGTACAGATATACATACATACGCAAAATGAACTTGACTTTGATTTCTGGCCAAAACGAAAACTGAGAATACATTACAAAAGTGATGGGTTTTAAGCATCCAGAAAGAAAAGTACTGATGAATATGAACTATCATGAGTTCATAAAAATATGATTGACAAAATTGCAACCTTGAACTTGAGATACATAGTGTTTTGGACAAAGGGAGTGAAATCTCCTCACTGGTATCTAACCTTATCAGGCAACACGTGGAATATTGCATAAAGATCTGGGTACTACAATTTTGAAAGGAGGTTGACAAAATGGAGCATGTCAAGTGGAGGGAGAATTGGATGTTTTAGATCATAATATCAAATGGATCGTTTCAAAGATCTTTGGATTCTTTACCTCAATAAAATAATTAGGGAATATTTAATAGACATGTGCAAGGATACATAGTGTTACCATGTAAAAGAGAGATTTGACTTACCCAAGAAGAAGTAGAAATAATGTTTGAAAGCTACAGATAGAACTTCCCTATAAGGAAAATATCCTTATAATAGACTTTTTCACAGTGCAGCCTTCATAAAGGGTTTGGAATAACCACTTTCCAGGAATGTTGTAGAGAGGATTTCTATACAGATATGTGTGGCATGTAAACTTGATGGTCCCTCAAGATGATTTCCTTTACTAAACTGACAGTTCAAAGAATAATATACTAGTAGACATTTTATACATTTCAATAACTCATTTGACAAAATTCCAATATGCTTGTCAAGATGAAAAAATGTTAAGTGAGGTGTGTTTGAAAGAGGTTATGTGACAGCAAACAAAAATGGTACATTAATGAATTCCTGTCAACTAAAAGGAAAGTTTCAAATGGAGTTGTACAAGGAGTTGTCTCATAGAATTGCCAATTTTGCTTTTTAATTAGTATATTAGTAACTTGAACAAAGTTAGAGATGGTATACCTATCAAATTCTTGAATAACAGGAAGCTGAGAGGAATAGCAGATTCAAATATCAGAATTGGCCCAAATCTAAAGAATTTGAGTTCATTTACACAGGTATGAAATGGCAGAAATGTGATTAGACAAGAATGAATTTGTAAAAGTCTTGGCATTTTTAGTGGGTTACAAGCTCATTAAGGTTCAAGAGTGTAACATAGCCAAAAAAAAAAAAAAACCTACTGTAATCTTTCTCTTCTTTCTTTGTTCTCTTCTTTTTCTCCTCCTCTTCCTCCTTCTTCTTAATTTTGACCTGCTCCATTTCTGATCTAGGCTAGTTTGTTTTTCCTGTGGCAATTTTGTGTCCCCATTTCTCAAAGGCTCACCATACTCATGCCAGTTTTAACCCTCAGCACTCCCATCCTCAAGTGATCTGTCTCAGACTCTCCAGAAGTTACAGGCATTTATAACATGGCCCAACTAGTGAACTCTTAGGCTGTATATTCCTGTATATTAATTAGAAATCAAGAGATTATTGTTCCTCTGTTCTTTCACAGTTCAAGCCTATACAGAGCACCATATATAATTTTGGAGGTCTAATTTTAGGAAAGATACTAAACTAGTGTGGATTCAGAGGAAAGTAATTAATATAGTGAAGGCACTTAGGATCAACTCAAGGGTATATTTACGGTAGAGGGAATAAGACAGGGGTAAAATCAAGTTATTTCCAACCATTTCAAAGCTATCTTACAAAAGTGAGGTTAGACTTATTTTACTTGACCCCAGGGCACACAATTAAGAGCAATAGGTGGAAATTGCAAAGAGGCAGATTTTGACTAAAGAAAGAAAACCTGGTTAATAATGAGGGATGTTGAAACATAGAATGGTCTGCCTCAAAAAGAAGTGAGCTGCCTATCACTGGAGATCTAATTGGAGATGGCAACTTTTCTAGGCCTAGCTCTCACTGCCTCTCTATTTACTCTTTGTTTTAATGTTACATTATTGTAATAGGAGGAGTATCAACTCACTGTGGTTGTCAGTAGCCTGGGATTTGCATGGTTGACAAAAGGGACAATTCTAAAGTAGACACAACCTATAGCTTGGGAGCAAAAAGGTAGCACAGAGTGTGAGTAGCTCTTTTATCTTCTTGTCTGAAGTCACACTCACTTATCAGCAATTGTTCTGGTCCTTGACTATAGCATCTGAGATGTTCCAAGGAAGCAAAGGTGAGGTACAAAATAGGGTGATGCTTTGCACATATAGAACTTAACCGGTGCTTCTTGTGTGTCATTGCTCCTGTCCAGGATGAGTTTGGGTTTGAAATTATTTCAGGGGTCAGCACTCTACAATAAGATGTACAAAAATAGGTAATGAGCTACATTTTGGCCCCTCAGGTCTATTTTATCCAGGTTTATTATCAATCAGCATTAGGGAACACTCTGATACTGGTGATCTGATTGCTACCTCATGACCCTTCTCCCCCAGCCCTTTTTGTTGGGAAAGTTTATTGCATTTGAAACTGAAATTTCATAACTTTTTCATATGTAATCATTTACCCAGAACAGGTCATAGCCCACATTGTTTGAAATTCCTACCTTACCTGGTTCTTTGCATGGGCTTGTATTACTTTCTTTTGGTTCAAAAACTTAGGTACCAGGACAATGAAAACAAATCTTATCAATGCTTTCTTTCTTGGGAGACCAGGGGGACTTGGGGGGAGGATACATCTATTATCTTTTTTCTGTCTACCATAGAATAGGGCTTTAGTAAGGTTATGAGGAAATGTCCTGAGCTTTTAAAATTGCAAAGAATTGCAGCCACTGATTAGTGGCCTCAGACTATGCTAATTTGAATGCTAATTATCTGAAAATGTGACACAAAATTTCCCTAAGCTTTACTATCAAGGAAAGAAAATCAGAGAATGAGAAAAAAAGATGTTTTCTCATTGATGAAGATTTGAAGACATTTGAAAACTTAGCTAGAAGGTTAGTTTTTGCTTTTAATTTTACTTTTCTCTTGATTTCAAATTCGGCACTAAAAAATTTGATTTTACAAAACAGAAATATAAGCTAATAATGTCAAGAAAAATAAGAAGAGGGAGAAAAAGAGTCAATGTATTGTGGTAGCTCATGCCTTGCATTTATATTATAAAAATAATGCAATCTTTCTTAGTTTTAAAATGTATACTAGAACATACATTCTTAGTAAAGAAAATTCTTAGTAAAGAAAATTCTGAATTAATATTCTGCTTTTATGAGGGGAAAAATCAAAAGGTTGCTTCCCCAAAATCACATAGAGAACATATAACATCCAATTACCAATTTTAGGATGCATTTCTAAAGCGAGAAAAAAGGTTTTAGAAGAAGCTTAAAATACGTTTATGTAAGTCTGTATCTGCTTAAAAGGTCAAGATAAAACTTCATTAATTGTTAAAAAGGTTCATGATATACTTTTATTTAGCTTTTCCCCTGAAAATGAACTTCTGGCATCTCAGTTCCAAACTGTTCTAAAGTACAAATGACTTTCTTTTTAACATTCCTTTGAATTAGCTTGATATTGTGGGTTACATTGACCACTGAGAAAAGAAGAAAAAAAAAATGAATACAATTACAACTGGATCATTTAGTATTAAAGTGGCATATTACATTTCATATGTGGTGTTGGTTAACCTCCCATATCCCATATTTTGCCCATCAGAGGCTTTTTATTACAATTACTTAAGGTAATTATCTTAAAATAAACCATAAATTTCTATGATTTTCTGGTTATTTATATCTCCACTATCTTGAAATCAGGTCCACAAAAAGATAAAGTAAAAAATACTTTTGTGGAGACAGGGGAAGTCATGGACAGGAGTGAGTGGGGTGAATTTAGACAGTACATATAGCCATTATGGATAATTTGAGTACCAGAGTGAATTTCCTAGTACTGTATTACCTACATCGACTGTCTTCAAAGTTCAAATTAATAAGGTAATTGCAAACTCTCTACATCACAACTACTTTAGAGATCACATTTGTGTTGGAGGAAAGGTATATCTCTGGAGAAAGGAAGTTGGAGAAGGAAGGCAACATTATCCCAAAAGCAATCTTAATGGGCAATTACACAAATGAAAAATTGGGATGAGTCAGTTACAATGTTACAACATTGTTTCCTGTTCCCAGTTGGCCAGTATATCTTAGATTCACAAGTGCGTAAGATGGCATCTGGCTATGATGAAACCTGAGATTAGTTGGAAAGAGAAATTAGTATTAGCATTTTGTGAAGTCTTGCTAACGCATTGATCATTTGCTTCCATTGTTATTCCTCTGAGAATCTGGAAAATGGTGGCCAACATAATATAATTAGAATAACGGGGACACGACTTAATATATTTAAAAATGTGCCAGGTAATGTCACTAAAATAAGTCCTTTGCTATTTAGTATCTCAGTGATTTCATCAATAACAAGACTTCAATTCTGCAAGTCATGTACCTTGAAGTTCACAAGCATCCCTCTCTTTCTCACCTTTTCGGCTTATTGCCAGCAGGGAACCCACAACTGTTACTGGTATTTATTTTAAGATAGTCTCTTGTCTACTCTCACTTTTTTTGCAGTCAGATGATTCTATTTTCACAAAGATGAAAAAATGAATGTAGCATGTTCATGTTTGTGTGAAATCTTGTTCTTCAGCAATAACTTTAAAATCAGATTGATTTTCTTGCTGGAAAAATGGAGAAAAAGTAAATTATTATCTTACCTAAAATAAATTCATAAGAAGACTGTTATACATATGTAGAATAATTTTAATAGGAATAATTATTTTAATTGCCATTAATTCTCATACATTTGGAATTATCTTTTTTCCCCCCAAACTTCGATAGGTAATAAAACCTCTGTAAATATGTACTGGTGGATTCACAGTTTAAAAAAATCATGTTATAGATCTTTCAGATATTTAGAATTTTACATATTTATTAATATACCCCATGCTATTATAAATTTATTTATCTATTTTTGCAAATTAGCATGAGAAACAATCCCGAGTTTGATATTATAAAGATTCCAAACATGTTAGTTACCTGTCTCTTTTTTTTGTCTAGCTCACGGATGTTATTTTTATTGTAACTAATTTGTGCATTTAGAAATTTATATTAATGTTCAAGATGCAATAGCTGCTTTAATCATACGAAAGATGACATTCTTATCCATGTTTGTGGCTGAAATGCCCTTCTAAGACTGCTATATTTCAATAATATAAATTTATATTTATTAAGATTTTTAAAAAAATCACCCTTCCTCAAAATTTATTGTGTAAAATAATCTATTTGTATGATATTGATCTATAGATTTGACTAGAAAGAAGTGCCTTTGTATTCTTTCTTTTGGGGTATGCAATGATTCCCTTCAACCTGCCCCCCCCCGAAAAATGCTAACCTGTTTTTTTTTTTTTTTTTTAAAGGTGGTCACACTTGTTCTAAAAAAAAAAAAATAGAACCAGATCACCTTCTAAACATTCTGCCTCATTGCAAAATTCTGCATGGGAATATGGGGGTAGTAGAAGGATGAGAGTGTCCTATCATTGGTGGTAATAGTTATTCCATTTATTTGAAGGCAAGACTTTTAGTCATTTCTAGTTCAGTGGAATCTAGGTCAGTTAGGGCTTGACTTTGTGATGGAATTTGCCCAAGAAGAGGGCTTCATGTCTGACTTGCAAGTGTTAGGCAGTTGATCACTTTGCAAGTTTCTATCTAATGTTTTTAAGGCAAGAAGATATTGTCTCTGTTAGGCCTGATCTGAATCCTGAGCATGCCCATTGCTAAGGGGGAAATTATTGCTTCATTTCTATAGAGAATAATTGCTAAAAAGCCTTTTCAGTTACTTTATGGAATGAAATGGTATGTTTTATAGCAGATAATAGCTTTTTTTAGGTAATTTAGTATTTGTCTCTATTGCAGCAACAAAGAGTCACAAAGCATTTTGCAGCATTCTGGCACCTGCACAAGGCTGTGACTTATGAATATGCTAATGAGTCTGCAACCAGAACTGGCATCGGTTCAGTACTCGCACACAATTAGTGTTCGTTCAGGCAACCATCAGTACTGTGATACCAAGTTTAGGAAGCAGTATTTAAATTAATGAATGCAATATAAAATCTTTTTTTTTAATAACCTTTTTCCTCTCCTTACATTCTACAACTATTTGGTTTAAAGAATTTTTACTCACTTCAAGTTATTTTTGCAGTAAAATATCTGGGAAACTTGATAGAGATATAAAACCCTTCTTTTGTACCACCACGTTTCATCTCATCCCAGGAAAGAGCATGTTTACTAGCTGTGTAAATAATGTCTAGAATGTTCTGTCCTCTTTGTCCAAGAAAATCTGCTAGCAAGAAATCATATCCCCAAGGACATAGAGAAAGAAAAAATTCTATTACTCTATCTAACATTTGGTCACATCACCTTCCAGTCTTGAAGGAAGTTTTGATTGAAAACTTGAACCATCTCCAGATTACATTATGGCTTCCAATGTCTGTGGGGTTTCTGCTTTACAAACAAACAATCCTTGCAGTGGCAATGGTTGTAAAATCTTCTAAGTTATGGCTCACTTTTGGAAGGCTCTCCCATACTTAAAGGCATATAAATATTCACAAGAGTACTACACTGTGTGTGATACCCATTAAAAGACTGAGTTTAAAGATGTCTCAGGAACGGCTTAAAAAATGCCTGCCTGAAGCCAAGTCATTTTATTCAGATAGCTTGTCTTTTACTGTGTGGTATGTTGTCACTGAACTCTACCGATAACAGAGTTTTGGGAACTTTGTTTTTTTTTTTTTTTCCATTTTTGTGTTAATGAAACTAGGTAATCTATTCAGAAACTCAGTTTATATTTTTCTAATTAATATTTGAAAATATCACTATACCCTCCATAGATAACAATAGATATATCAACAAGTAATATTAAGTTCCCATTTCTTCTACCTGCCCTACACACAGGCATCATAATATGAAGAATCTAAGGAAAGAACATTCTTATGACATGTGGGCTGATAAGCTTTCATTTTGCTCTACTGAAAAAAACTAGAGCGATTGCATTTTTTTTTTTTTTTTTGGTGGGGAGGGGCTCATCTAAAACAAATTTGTTTTTCAGCACCCAGGACATCAAAATGGATTTTATATCAATAAGGATCCAAAGTTCTTATCATTTTTACTTTGATATTTGTAGGCAGTGGAAGGGTAGACAAGTGGCACAGCGGATAGAACACCAGGCCTGAAGTCAAGAAGGCTCATCTTCCTGAGTTCAAATTTGGCTTCAGACACTTACTAGCTGTGTGACTCTGGGCAAGTCACTTAACCCTGTTTGCCTCAGTTCCTTATTAGTAAAATAAGCTGGAGAAGGAAATGGCAAACCATTCTAGTATCTTTGCCAAGAAAACCCTAAATGGGATTGTGAAGTCAGGCATGACTGAAATGACTGAACAACAAATAGCAAGACACAATTTCCTTCGAAACTATGTAATAATATCAGTTAATGTGGAAAGGCTTCCCTGGATTGGCTCCAGAGCTATATAACAACCTCTAAGGTTGTTAGGCAACAATTTGGGGCATTCCAAAGGAACCCACTGACATCGTGGGGTATTTAACTATGAATCCTAGAATTCTAGTCCCCTGGGGTCTACTGAGCAAACTAAAACAATTCTTCTTTATTATATGTGACAAGAGCCCCTCAGCTCCATGGGCTATGTCGTGTGTGTGTGTGTGTGTGTGTGTGTGTGTGTGTGTGTGCATGTGTGCACATGTACAACTATGTATTTGCAAATAAAAAGGGAGTCTGGGACAAAGATTTATATATTTATTGTAGTACACATTAGAAATAGGCTGACTCTTCTTCTTTGTAACTTCACTATGCATTTTGAGAGAAAAGCATGTAATATATGTTTTAAGCATATACCAATCTTGGAGGTAAGAACTGAAAGAGATGAACTTGCTAGCATAGGAAAGAGCCTTACTTCATTAATTTCTTTGACATTATCATATTTAGTCAAACTAAGTACTTGGAAATGAAGAGATGATGGATAATATGTGCATAACAAATTTACCTCTATGCTTTTTTGTGTGCTTGAAATCTTCACATTTGCAACTGATTATTTTCACATAATGACATAATAAAAGGAGCCATTTGCATTTGACAAGGTTCAAATCCATGGATTCACTAAAAGTAGATTTTTTTTTTTTTGGACAAAGGTTACCAGACTATCAGATCAGAGGAAAACAATAGTTAGCATAGCATAGTTGGAATATTACATTTGTAATCAGAAGTAGACTCTTATTACCTGTATGACCTTGAGCAAATTATGTCAACTTTCTGGACTCAAAGTTTTCTTATTGAGAGGCTGGGATAAATGAACTGTAAGATGCCTTCATTTCTAAATTCTAGTAACTTCTAGAAATCAATCAATCATTAAAAAATGTTTGTTGAGAGCATATCCCAAAGACTATGCTTGACACTGTGTGTACATTTAAAATGAAGCAGGTAGGAAGAAGCTCAGCTCTAACTGAGCCTGGAGTTAGGAAGATTTGAGTTAAAATCCAGTCTTAGATACTTACTAGTTGTATGACCCTGAGCAAGTCACTCTTAACTTCTGTTTGCCTTAACCCACTGGAGAAGGTAATGGCAAAGCATTCTAGTATCTTTGCACAGAAAACCCCATGGACAGTATGATCTATGGAGTCACAAAAAGATGGACCTTACTGAATGACTAAATAATAGCAAGATGCATTTAAATATATATTTAAAACAATGGAAATGCATTTTGGTGAGGAAGGTCTTATAAGTAGCTAGGGGAATAAGGAAATACTTCATGTAGGAAATGATATCAGAAACTTTAAAGGAAACTAGGAATTCTGAGAGGTGGAGGGAAGGAAGGAGATACACTAGGCAAAGGTAGAGCCTTTGCATGGCATAGATATGGGAAATAAATGTTATGTTTAAGTAGCAAGAAGGCCAATTTCTGCATTTTTTAGACTTCAGAAAGGGAAATAACGTAATAAGGAATATATAATAATGTATAAAAAGGAAAATTGGAGCCAGGTTTAAGAACTTTAAATGGCAAGCATGAGAGTTAGCGTATGATCCTAGAGATAACAGAGGACCACGGAAGTTTACTAAGTTTACTAAGCAAGGAAATGATGTCATAAGACTTGTACTTTAGAAAGAATTATTTGGGCAAATATGTGAAGGATTTAATGGAGAGTGGTGGGACTTAAATCAGGAAGACCAATTAAAAGGCGTTGACGAGAGTCAACACATGTTTAGAAGCATCTGAATCAGAGGTTCCCAGAGTGGGCAATACTGCCCCCTGGGGGCACTGGAACAGTCCAAGGTGGTGCTGGTAGCCTCTGGTGCAATTGGGGGGCATTGAATAAAAATAAGGGGGAGATGGAAGCATAAGGAAAGAAGAGAAGCAATGAAAATTTTGAAAAACTCTTTGTACATGTTTCCTCTGTTGTGTAACAGAGTTAAAGTCATAATGATTACATTATTTTCCAAATAAACACACAAAATGCAAGTTATAACTGATCAGTGGTCAAGTCTGCAGACAGGTCTTAACAAGCAAGTGTTGGCAGGCTAGAATGTCCTGCATTGTGGGGAAGTCTAGCATGCATCAGCATGAATATGTGCGTGTAATGTCTTCTTTACAATACGATGCTATATTGTTACATTACGCAGTATTGAGTCATCAAAATTTCAATGCAGGGAAAAAAAACCCCGCAAATTTACAATAAATTATTAAATTTAAGATACATTTAAAACAAAATTTTATATTTTTTGAAATGATGCAGATTAAAAAAAAATTAAAGAGTTAAGGAAAGTAGATTTCTAAGAGGATGCTGAGTAATTTTTTTTTTTTTAAAGGAGGTGGTAGTCCAAGTGAGTTTGGGAATCCCTGAACTAAAGTGGTGTCTATGTGAGTAAGCAGTATGTATGTGAGAGATGTTGTAGAGGTAAAATTAACAAGACTTTTAACTGCTGTCTGTATGGAGTGAGGGAGAATTGCGGTGACTAAAGTTTTCAACCTTATAGAGGGAGTATACCCAGTGTAAGGACATGATGAAGTTCTACAGCCAACTGCAAAATAATGAGGTGGCTATCCTGGCCACCCTCCTTAAGTGAAGAATCTGAGAGGACCTTTCCTTTTCTGTCTACCTTCCATCTTTTCTAATCAGAAGGAGAGTGGAACCCCCAGAGACAGAGGGGTAATAATGACATATTTTCTGCTTGGAAATGTAACTTATAGGGGGCCGACAAAGTTACTAAGGCAGCATAGAGAAAAAAGAGAAAAGGGCCCAGGATAGAGTCTTAACTTAAACCCCTAGTTAAGGTTTGATATATAGATGATGATTCAGTGAAGGAGACTGGGAAGGAATGACAAGCTCAAGAGAACAGTGTCTTGAAAGCTCAAAGAAGAGAATGTATTCAGGATAAAAGGATACTTAGTGTCAAATACTGCAGAGTGATTTAAAAAATAAAAGACTGAAGATCGGGGAAAAGGCCATTGCTAATTGGCAATTTAGACATCACTAATGACCTTCAAGAGAGATGTTTTAGTTGACTGATGAAGTAAGAAGCTAGATTCCAAGACACTGAGAAATAAATGAAAAGAACAGTGGAGGCGATGAAAATAAACAACTTTCTTTATGAATTTAGTAGAGAAAAGGAATTGAAATGTAGAACAATATCTTGAAAGGACAGTGAAGAAAAGTGAAGATATTGTAAGGATGTGAGGGACAAAAACACATTTTTATGAAAATTCAGTCAGAGATTGAAGAGTGGAAAAAGAAGGAAGAGATAAGTGGAATTAGATCACATATACAGAGTATAGAGAGTCTCTTTGGTGAAGAGAAAGATTTTTTTTTTTAGATATTAGTGTAAAGGAGGAGAGAATGAGGGGTGATGGTTCAGAATTATGATATGTAGAAGAAGATAGGAGATGTAGCTCACAGCAAATGGCATCCACTCCTCAGTAAAGTATTAGGCAATATCCTCTGATGAGATAGTTAGTAGAGGGGATAGTGTTGGAAGCTTCAGGAGATAAAAAGTTTTAAAAAGCTGCTATGAGGAACAGAATAGGGAGTCAATTATGGAGGACTGAAATACTTGCCATTCATTGAGGGCCCACTTGAGATTAGGTAACATAAATTAGTAGAAGATCCATTCGGTGCTGATACTTCTTCTAGTACTCTTCAGCAACAACACTGAGTATAAGTGGAGAAACAATATGGGAGAAGTAATTCAGAGTTGGGGTTTGGCAAAATGTGAAGAATGATGATAGGACAAGGAGATTAGAGACTAGAGACTAGAGAACAGTGTAGCACTGAAATGACTAACTGAACAGTAAAGATTAAAAAGGGAGAAATGTGAGGCCATAATAGGAGTGATAACCTGAAAGATTTCTGAGGGATAAAGGCACTAAAAGTCACATGGGCACAAAAATAGGTTTCAAAAGAGCAAGGTATAGGAAGAGATTAGATGACAGGTGGTTATGGTCAGATAGAGACATTTTAGAACGTTTGATCATAGAAGCAGAGCACAATTGTGAGAATGAGTCTGTGATCATTGTGCGGCTAAAACAGAATGAAGAAGTAGGTCTTGAAAGGTGAATTTGATTATGAATTTGAAGTCCAAGCTTTTTAGGGAACATCAACAAATATGGTAGAGACAGGTGTAAAGGTGGAGGTTGGAGAGAAAGACTGTGAGCCAAATACTAAACTGCTTAAGAAAGAAGGAAAAATGACCTGGGTGACAAAGGTAACTGCAACTAGGATTTGTATATAACAATAACAACATATACATATATGTGAGTATGTGTATGTATACATATATATGTATATTGCTTATTATGAACTAGACACTGTGCTAAGTACTTTACAATTATCTCATTTGATTTTCACATGTACACACACAAACATTGTAAATAGGTGCTATCATTATCCTCATTTTATAGATAAGCAAACTGGGGCAAACAGAGGTTAAATCAATTTCCCAGGTTCATGCAGCTGGTGTCTGAGGACAGGTTTGAACTCATATCCTTCTGACTCCGTGTCTAGCTCTCTATCCACAGTAGTATCAACTACCTGTTTCTGATGCTATATCTGCATTTTGTTTATATCTATATCTTAAGAGGGATAATGACATGGGGTATAATGGTGCTCTTCAGAGGAGGGTGACATATGTGGAAGTGATTGAATGAAATGAAGATGAACACATGAATAAGCCAAAGTTAATTATAATATATGATAGTTTGAGCTCTGTGAGACACTTGACAGTATGAACCATGTTTTTATCTAACTTTTGTATCTTCCCCAATGCCTTGATTAGAGAGTTCAATACATAGTAGGTGCCTCATAGATGACATATGGACTATTTGATCAACACAAGAGATGACAAGATATTTGTTTTCTAGGTACAGGATGAAGAAGACATAATTGGGTGTGCTAATAGACTTCAAGCTCAATATGAAATAACAGTGTGGCAAGGTAGCTAAATAATTTATTTCAGTCTCAAGCTACATCCACAAGTAAAATATTCATAACAAAGGAGGTTATACTTTTCCCTGTTTAGAACATATCCAGAATATTTTACCAGTTGTAGACACTACATTTTAATAAGGACAATGACAAGCTGGAGGGTATCTAGAAGATGATGAATAAGAAAGGGAGGGGATTTGAAACCAGTCTAGGAAACTGATTGAAGCAAATGAAGATATTTAGCATATAAAGGTAACGATTTAGGAAATGTAAGGACAGGGACTCTGTCCTAGTCATGTTTCTTATCACAAATATACACACACACACATACACATACACACACACACACAGAGTGCCTAGTATATCACTTTACCTATCATAGGTAAAGCTGTTGTTGAATGAAAGAATGCAAGGGAAAAAATGGAAAAGGCAGCTAAAGTGACTGTCCCTTGGAATCCTGATTCAAGGGATGGTGATGGAATAGTGAGACCAGGCAAGATGGGACAGAAGACTAATTACACCTGAAGATTTAGAAAATGCAAAAGGAAATAATATGAAGAAAGAACAGAAGATATTCATTTTTTTGAGGACTAGGGAATCTTCCCTGAGAACAGTATGTTCCTTTTACCAGCTCTCTAGATCTACATAATTTTATTTTATCTCTAAACCTATTGTTCAAATGATACCAAAGAGGAAAAATTACTTATGTGATCCAACATGTTCAAACAAAGTAGGAAAAAATCCTCACAAATAGTGGGAAAAAGATTTGTAATGAAATAAAACAGCCTTACGGAAAACATGATTGGCCTTGAGTCCCTTTGGACTATTCAAGTATATAATAAGCAGTTTATGCCTTCTGAAAATATTCATTTTTATATTCAGTGATGAAAGCTTTCTCTTCTACACACTAAGATGCTGAGATATTAATATGGGAACTTACTTTTATGTTTCTTTGGTAAGGATTTATGGTAGCTTTCATCATGAGGAAACTCCACCACATACAGGAGAATAATAAAAAAAAAAGAAAAGGCAAAAGATGACTTGATATGAAGAAAGTCAACATCTTTAAAAAAAAAATTAGCCTTCCTTATCCCCTACAAAAGAGGCAGATATTTTGTATCAACCCGAAAATTCTAAGATGAGCTTTCAGGGAATTAAAAATGATAGATCAAAAGCATTAATACCTCCCAAATACTTCGAGTTTTACAAAACTTTTAGATGCCATGATATTTAAAGTTGTAAGGGCCCTTGGGGTCATTTATTCAAAGCCAACCATTCATAGAACATCAAACTAAGTATTAATAATAATGAGCAATTTGTCCAATGATTCACACCTTAATTTAACTCTAATTTCAATGTTCTTTCAACGATACCAAATTTATAATAATGCTCTGAGTTAGACAATAGAAATATTATTATCTCCACTTTATTGGTGAGGAGACTGAGGCTCAGAGCATTTAACTGACTTACCCACAGTCAATTAGCTATTATGTGTTAGAGCTGGGAGACAGAAATTCAGTTCTTTGAACCTCAAATCATGGTTCTTTCTAGTATAGCAAACTGATCAATCTTTAGTTGGTAGTATATGTCTAACAATAGTAATTCACAGAATCATTGAGTGTTAGAAGTAGGGATGTCTAGGTATTTCACTTCAAATTCTTCCCTTTCAACATGGCACAATGGATAAATTACCGGTTTTGGATCCAGGATACCACTGGATCATATTGCCCCTCGGATATAGGTCATGTTATCCTGAGCAAGTCAGTTAACCTCTCAGTGACTCAAACACCTTTCTGAGATTATAATTTGAAGAAAAGTTACTTAATTATTTTGGTAGAAGAACTTTTCCTTACCTAGAGTTCCCTCTTTCAATGAAATCATAGGCATACCCACATACATATAATAAATGGTGCCTCAGACCACACAGCTAGTTAATTCTTGCTCTATTCTATTCTCCTTTCTCGAAATCTAAAATAATTATTTGGAAAATTTGAGCCATCTTATTATGGTTACAGAAAATAACATAAGAATTATGTCACATGGGAAATAATGTTAGTGTCTGATTCCAAAACTAAGAAATTTCTACTTTACAAATAAAAGATGTGGTCTTGCTTCCCCACCCCCACCTCCCAGGGGTATGCAGGTCAGACAATTCAATTAACATCAACAGACATTAAGTTCAAACCTATCAGAAGGACTCAAACATATTAGGTTAATGAAATAAAAAGCAGTTTCAACAACAGATTTCTTGAACCAATCTTCTTCTCTTACCTTCAATTCAAATAAATTCAATCAATAAATATATGAAGGTTCCAGACAAATAATAAATTAGAAGTCAATGAGTTTATTACAATGACTGAACCTGAAAAGAACTAAGACAAGGCCACAAAAGATGTGAACAAGGCAGGTTGGATATTGCTGATATGGTGAAGTAGGCAGCCTTCCTTCATAGGATCAAATATATGGACTTTATTTCCACAACAATTTTTTTTTTCTGGATGACTGTCTACAGGTGTAGTATGCCATGCATATATCCATGGCAACAAAACTACTCCTTATGGCTCATCACAGGCTGATGAGGGGGACTGAAGCTCAATTGATAATTCATTGATTCAGAGTCAGTACTAAGGAACAGGAAGGCAAACTATTTTCCCTAGTGAGAAAGAGAAATAATAAAAGAAGTATTCATTGATACAAATATGTAAGTTATTAAACTTAGACATCTCAATCCAGACTGATGAAGGTTGGTCAGAAGTGATAAACAAATCCCTGGAAAAAGGATATCCTAGTTTTTCAGCAGAGGTTTTACATAATTGAAAATCCATGTATATTAGTTGTATAATTAACGGCATTCAGTTTTAGTTATAGTTATTAATTAATATAAACTTTCTGGAATAGCAATGGTGGGAATTGATTATCCAGTGGATGTGTTGAACTGGTGATTAGTCCCTTAGGCTTAACATTTCATGTATGTTAGATAATTAGGTAAATTTTTGTTGTTGTTCATTTGTTTTTGTTTTGGCTAAAAATCTTAAGTTAGTAAAAACCTTGGTGTGAGATGGGTTATATTTAACCTACATAGATTTTGGGCCATAGAAGGGCCTGAGCTATTTTTCTAGATTCTAGAACATCATCATAAAAACCATAATCTCTATATTTAAATTTAAATAGTAATTCAAAACAATTTAAAGATACAGCACACCACCCTGTATGTTTAGGCTATGCAAAGTTATAATATCCAGTAATATTAAAACTGCAATCTAACTCTTCTTCATGGGAAAACCTGGTCAAATGATCTTATTTGTCTCATATTGATTCTGCATTAACCTAGACAATTAAAAAACTGTCTCAGGAAATGCTGAATAATTTGTTAATTAAAATCACAGATATGAAAGCATATAAAATTTTCTAAATGTGAAAATCTATAGAAGCCAGTATCAGATTTTTCTAATGTAATTAAAACATTTAGGTAAATTTGTTCTAGTTTTCCAAAACAAATTAATTTATTTTGACCATATAAAAATCTTACATATTTCACTTTAGAAGAAGCAATCATATGTTTATGAAAAATTAAACAAATCAGATTCTATATTCCTAATAATGGGTCACACTGATAAAATTTAAGATCTTTCTATATATTAATAATTTTTAAAAGTTATCAGGCTTTATTTTTCACCTTGTTTTGTCCATCTATCCTTTGTTGGTGTCTGGTTAGGAGCTATATGCACATTGACAATGATGCAGGTGACACAAGAGAAACAAATCACCAACATCACTCACGTGCTCCCACTTAGGGATGAAATTCTAGAACACGAACCTCCCCTTTTCTTTCTTAAACTTTAATGAAAAGGAAAAATAAAAAATAAAAAACAACAAAACATTCCAACTAAAATAGTCTTTTTTATGACAAGTTCTTTCTCAATTAAATTGTTTTATGTGAGAAGGTCATAAACAAACTTTTCTGTTTCCAGAGGTAGTGATTATATGATGTTAAATGGAGTTTTTAAAAATCCTTTCCCCTCAAAAAATTCTCTAAAGTAGTATGTTTGTACCAGTTACTTTTAGGGAAATGATTATAATACAGAAGAAAAAAAATCATAGAATAAAAGTTCTATTTTTTTCATGTATTTTCTCTCCCTACTCCTACTTTTCATCTTTCATAATTTTAATTTTTTAAGAAAGAAAATTCTATCTAGTCTCTCTCTCATCTACACCCCTCCCCAATTGATAAAAAAAGAAAAAAAAATGCCTTTTTATAAACATACCTAGTCAAGGAAAACAAATCCATATTGGCCATGTCTAAAAACTCAGTCTGTACTTAATCAATAACTTCTCTATTATTGCTCTTGTTGATCCTTTGTTTTCAAAGACGACCAGTGACATCACAGATGATATCTTGACTTGCCCAGGAACTGTATTTAAGTGAGGCAGAGTGGAGCCAAAATTATCAGTTTCATTCTCTCTCCCATAGTCACTGAAGCTCAGTGGCAGGACAAAAGTTAAGGTGACTGACATTGACCTGGGATGAGGTGGATGACCTTGACATCTCTGATGTCTGACAAACTCTAAATGCTCCACAACACCCACTTCAGCTGTCTTCATGGCTCTTGGAACATTTTTTCCCCATTCCACCAGGGAACTCTTTATATGCTTGGGTAGACATGCCCCTAATTCACCACTGGATTTGATACCTGGTTTAGCCTATATGCTGAGATGGTTTTACTGGGGTGAGGCTACTGTGCATTGTAGAGTTTCTTGGAGCCACAGGTGAAAGTTGGGTGATAGGTAGACACCAAAAGTGGATGAGCAGCCCTGAAAAGAGTTTGGCAAGCTGTCACACTAGAGGTGCTAGTCCTCCCAGTATAACTCATACATTTGTCTATCAGGAGATAGGCAGCAGGTTTCATCATGAGTCCTTTGAAATGTTGGTTGGACATTGTGTTGATCAGATTTTCTAAGACTTTCAAAAGAATTTGTCTTTCTAATATTGTCACCATACTAAGAGTTCTCTAGGTACTGCTCACCCCCTTCTGCTTCAATTCATACAAATCTTCCTAGATTTCTCCAACACCATCTCCTTCATTATTTCTTACAGAATGAAAGTATCCAATCTCATTTAAGTGTCATAACATGTTCAATCATTCCTCAATTGGTGAGAACCTATTCATTTTTGAATTCTTTGCCAGCTCCAAAAAGAGCCCCTATAAATATTTTTGGACATCTTTAGTTATAGTTTGTTTTACTTGAGACTATTCCTTCTACTCTACCCTCATTTTTATACTTTCCTTTTCCTTCTCTTATCCCTCCTTTTTACTTGTTGAGTGAAATATATTATTATACCCAATTGTATATGTATGTTTTTCCTCCTTTGGATGATTCAGATGAAAGAGAAGTTTATATTTCAACCACTCTCCCATCCCTTGTTGCATGGTTATTTAGATATCTACTTTTGCACTCCAATTATTTGAGACGATTTTACCCATCTTTCCTCTGCTCCTCACAATGTATTCCTCTTCCCATTCCTTTATACTCTTTTAAGATGAACAAAATCGAACAACTCTCAGATTCTCTGTTTAATTAGACTGTATGATAATGGGTTTTAGAGGGAATACATGTGTCATCTCTCTATATTAGAATTTAAACAGTTTACTTTGGTTGGTAATTTATGATTTCTCATTTATATTTTTCTGTCTTTTTTTCTTGACTCATATTTGAACTTCAAAGTTTCTATTCAGCTCTATTCTTTGCATCATGGAAGATTGGGAGTCCTTTGCATTATTAAAGACATAATCCTTCTCCCCCCACCCTCTACACTCTCCACTTCCTAAACCCTGTAGGATTATACTCAGTTTTGCTAGGTAAATTATTCTTGTTCGCAAGCAGGTATCTTTTGCCTTCTAGATTATCATATCTCAGGCTTTCTATTCCTTTATAGAGGTGACTGCTAAATTATATGTGATCCTGACTGCAGTTATAGTGTTTTCTTTTACATGGAATCTCTAGATTTTGTCTGTAATGTTCCTGGCTGTTCATTTTGGGGTTTCATTAACTTCAGTTTGATATATTCTAATCAGAGTTTTTTGCTTAGGTGAGGTTTTGTGTCTCTTGTGCCAAACTGTTCATTCTCTTTCCAATTTGTTCTTCCTTAACTCTCATTTATTTATCTTTCTATTTACTTATCTATTTGCCTACTTATTCTGGAGGCAATTGGGGTTAAGTGACTTGCCCAGGGTCACATAGCTAGTAAGTGCTGAGAATGAATTTGACCTCAGGTTTTCCTGACTTCAGGACAGGTGTTCTATCCATTGCACCACCTACCTGCAATAACTCTCATTTATTTTTTTTTTCCAATTTTTTCATCTAGTGCTTTCATTTCCTTTATTAAAAAAAAAAAAACTCTTTCTTTAAAGTCTAGTTTCATCTAGTTGGGCTTGGTATTGTAAAAGTCTAATAAGTGTATTAATTCAATATTCTGATTACTTTTCTCTGGATCTTTCCAGCTTGTCAATGGACCTTCCTGAACAGTGGTGCTAAGCACAGAACATAACAGCCCAGAAGTGGTCTGAATAGTGCAGAGTGCTAGGGCACTCTGACCTTCTTATTCTTAGAACCTACTTTTAATGAAATCTCAAATCTCGCTATCTTATTTAGCTGCTATAACTTAATGCTGACTCATACTGAATTTGTAGTGCATTGAAATTCCAAAATCATTTGATCCTGGATTTACAGCTGTAAGAGGAGGTCATCTAATCCAATATATTCCCTCTAGAGATAAGGAAACTCAGAGGCTCAAAGATATTAAGTGATGTGAACAGAGTCATAAAGATTATAAATTGTAGAGCCTGCATTTAATTCCAGATTCTCTTTCTCAAGATCTGTTCCTCTCTCTACTATACCAGAATGCCTCAATTACTGAAAACTTCTGTTTAACAATACCTTCATATGGTGTCCTTGAGAAGTCAATATTTGAACTCAACTACAGACTTTACAATTCTACAATTCATTTTATATTTACATTGAATTTACATTCAATTTCATTTTGTTATATTCAGACAAATATCCATGCATATTTTTCTTGGATTTTTCTCAAAGATCAAGTAGGTTAGCTATCCCTTTCAGTTCTGTGTCATATACAAATCTAATGAATATGTCTTTATCCAAAATCATTGACCAAAATCTTAAACAATTCTGGGCTAAACACAGATCTCCAGGGCACCACATTGGTGACTTCGATGCTGATAAGTTATTTGAATCTATTATTTTCAGTATCAACTCTTCATTAGCTATTTTAGTTCCTGTCATTTCTAGTTCAAAGGTCATTATGTTTGGCACATTAATCAGGAGCATATTTTCTCTCTAAAGCTAAGATGTTTTTTGAGTTCTTTGTGCCTCCAAATTGGTCTCTTCATGAAACTTTAATTTCTCCTTTTTATTGAAGGTTATTTTGTTGTGTTTTGTTTTTTTGTTTTATCCATTATGGCTTCAAAATTTCAGTCCTGAGAGTTCCAATTTTCCCTGGGCTCTCTTTTTCTCTAGAATTTCTGTTCAGTTAATCCTACTTAAGCTTTCTCTAAATCCATAGAAATCTCTTCTCCCAAAAATCTGGACTGTATATCAGAATTTGCATAGTTTTTTTTTCCCCCTCTAACACAGACTATAAGTGATGATCGTGTTTCTTCTCTCCTATGAGTTCTATCTCAACAAGCAATTCCTCCCTGCTACACAGACTCATATGCATTATATAATTTTCCCTCGTTGGCTTCTTGACCTTTTGAATGATGAAATTATCATTAAGACTAAGTTATCAATGTTCTACTTTGCATAGAAAGAACATTACCTCAACTGTTAGGTTAATCAAAGAGTCTCATTACTATTATTTTATTCCTCTCTACCATAGCTGTGATTTGTTTCTTGAACTCATCATCATCATCTCTTTGTCTAGCATATTCTGGTCACAAAACTGCTTCTGCTTCTCCCTCCACTGATCTTCTCACCACCATCTCCATAATATCCTTCCCTTCCCCTTTTTTTTTAAGATTTCCTCACGATAAAATGTTATTCTCCACTCCTACCCCCTATCCTTTATCTTTCCTCCTTCTACTGAAGAAAATATACCTATCAAGACTCATATTTCAGTCAAGGGTCTCACCATTCCATTTCTCAATAAATGTGTATAGAGACCAGCATTATATTATCTCTAAACTGGGTAAAACGAAATGTGTGTGTGTGTGTGTGTGTGTGTGTGTGTAGTTTCTTGGAAAGCAATTCATTTTTAATAAACTTTGGTTTCTTAGGATTTTATATTTATGATATCTAAGAATTAATCAATAGACCAGAAGACATTAACCCAGCATTAAACATGAAGTACTATTGATTCACTTTCTAGGTAAAAAGAGAGAAGGAAGGGCCTCCAGGATTTTCAGTTTCCTGCCTGCACTAGGCCAGCACTATTTCACTGCTTAGCACTGCAACCACTTGAAGACCTGCCAGCCAATATTCACCTACGTAAAAAGAGTAAGGAAGAATACCTATCCTACTTTCATTCCAGGACAAGCTCAAATAACTGGTTATAGCAGTGAGCTAGCAAATAACTAGATTTCTCCAACCTGAAGAACAATCACCTTAGGGTCATAAGGTTCATTCCGTACACTTATGGAAACCATCCAAAACTTCTTAAAATGAAAGTATAGAACAATAGCTCATTTCATCCTAGGCAGAAGACTGCCTTGCTTCATTTCCTAGGGTATGTCAAAAGCATGCTTTTCAGGAAAAAAAAATGTCTGTTATAGTGGGAAATAAGACAAAAGCTGAGATTTTTAAAGGCACCATTATTACTTATTTTTATTGGACATATTTACCTTTTTTAGGAAATGAGGAAATACATAGAAAATCTTAATATAGAACAAGTTAAAAATGAGTTAAAGTTCTGTGATAATCACATAGATTCAATTTCACTGTGGGTCAAATAGTACCCCCTATTTACATAAATGCCCAGTACACCCCTGTCACCAATAACAAATGTGTAATCTTTCCCTTCAATATCAATATTATAGAGTCTACTATAATATAGAATCACATTTAAATAATTATAAAAAGCAAATATAATACTGAAAAGAGGATTGTTTGCATGTGTGTGTATGTGTAGGTGTGTGTGTGTGTTTGGGTACACTAAAATTTGTCACGCTTAACCTAAGGCTATCAATGAAAGCCATTACTTTCTACTAATATGTGTGAATATGTATATGTGTATGTATGTATGTATACCTATGTATATACATATGTGTGTGTGTGTGTGTGTGTATGGGTATGTATATATAAATTCACACATACACACACATACTTATTTGGTATTAATGGACCTAAGACAAATAAGGGCTCAACCTCTGAAAACAAATAATGAGGCATCAACATTGATTTGTGTTTTAAGAATTATTTTTTTAAGTATAGGAAAGCACCGTTCTATGATATCAATATTAATGTTTTAGCCTAAGGAAGTCATTTAACCTTTATTTGCCTCAGCTTCCTCAACTATAAGATATGGTTAACAATAGAGCCTAGATCTCAAAATTGATGTGAGGATCAAATGTGAATATTTGTAAGGGACAATGTGACCCCTGTGTATGCTTTACAATTAGTTTGTATGCACTTAGCACAGTATCTATCACATTGTAGGTGCTACATAGGTATTTATTCCCTTCCCTCTCTCTCTCTTGCATCCTTGGGAGCAACAAAGTTTGATCTCTGGCTTGTGGTCTCAGTTAATGGTTTCAGAAAAGATCATTTCCCCAAGTTCATCAGATTTTGTGAGCTAGGCAACATCTTAGAGATAGTGGGCTTTTGCAATGTAGCATTTTAATCGGCCTCATTTCCCCACCTAGGTAAGGAAGTTTGGGGCATTAACTGGTTTTCTGGTATAATCTCATTTTGCATAGTTGCATCCTGCTGATTTAAGTTCCTCTGGCATTTTCAATTGAATAAAGATAATTTCCATTTTCTGCCTTTAAGTGTTACATGAGGTTACTAGTACCTGGTTACAAAGCTACTGTTTTACCAAAGGGAAGAGTGAACATTTGTAAGGGACAATGTGACCCCTGTGTATGCTTTACAATTAGTTTGTAAAGCACTTGGGGGATCTTTTGAAATGAAAAGGGCAATATAATTTCAAAATATTATCATTTCACAGGAATTTCAATTTAGCAAATGTACCATTAATGTAAATTTTTATAGTGTACTAACTTCTTATATGCTTAGTTTTCTTTGATAGTATCAGGAAATTGACTTCATAAGATCCAACTTTTAATTTAGCTTGTCAAAATAGCAGAAAAAAGTCTAAAGAAAATAAAAACAAGCAAGTCAAAATGAAGAGTGAATAAACACATAAATGCTATAATACAATCCATTTGTAATGTAAAATAAGTGAAAATACATTTCCCTTTGAAGTAACCTTACTATATAAGTTACTGAATTATTTCATTAGGTTATAATGTATAGAGGATAGAACACTGGGATTTAGAGTCAGAATGACCTTGATTTGAATCCATTCTAACACACTTACAAAATGTGTGATCTTGGAAAATCATTTAACCTTTCTGGGTCCCAGTTTCCTTAACTGAAAACGTAGGGAATTGTATTACATGGCTTCTAAGGTTCTTTTCAACTCTAAGTATAAATCTATGAAATAAACAATTGATACTTAATGAATTTTTGTTCTCTGAAGAAGCATATACTTTCAAGATATGATTAGAGCAAATGAAGAACTTCTTAATGAATATTTTCTGAAAATAAGAAGATTAATTGAAAGTAGAATTAAGCATAATTATTTTTTCTGCCTAAGCCTTCAGAAGGCCTATTGGGGAGATAGGGAAGATAGTTGTGAGGAGAGAATGATAGGGGTGGGAATAATGCTCCAATTTACAATGACTCCCAAGCATGGATTAATGTGGATCAATTTCCCTAAGAAAATTGTCATTGCCTACTTTAGTGATAAAATGGAAAGTATGCTGTACATATATGTGAAATTGACTAGGGTTCTAGTTCTGTGCCTCAATAGCTGTGTGACAATCAGGAAGTCAATTTTTCTGGGTCTAGTTCTACTTCTGCAAAATTCAGGGGTTATATTAGATGACATAAAGGCTCTTTCATCTCAAAATTATTTGTTTCTATTATGATGCTTGTTGACAAATGTTCCCTTTGATAACTACATAAGTTTTTTTCAGAATAAGAGTATTAGTATATATATGTTTATAAGACATATATGTTAAAATGAAATAAAAGGCTACATGAAAATAGAAAGATTTGAAATAATTTGTGTTCTTATTTTTAAAACAGTCAACTTATAAGTTTCTGTACTTTTGAACCTAAGAGTAGCATGGATAACTGCCAAATGCAATTATACTTAATTTTGGGATGTGTTTTCATATTTACTTTTTAATATAAGGGTTGTTGACATTCTGGAACTTCAGAGCACTTAAGGCAAGTAATTAATTCATTACTTCAATGGAACTACGATCTCAACAAAGTGAACATTCCTTCCAATGGTGTTGATTACAACTAGTCCATGCTCCCTTCATATGAGCCTCTTTTCCATATCTTCCCATATGTCATCCACTGGAAGCTCTCTTCTAGGTTTTTAAAAAACTTGATGGGTACTATAGCATATAGCAGTATACATTTCATTAGCAGGCCACTTTTTTGTGTATAATCTACTTAGCTTTAATCGAGTTATAAAATAACACTTTTTGCATGCAAATGATTATTGATATTATGTAGTTGCTTATACATTCTCACTCCAGTACATGTTGCCCTACTATCCTGTGGAAACCAGACATTTTTAAACTTTCTTAATAGAAATTTTCAATGACCCCAACCCATTTAGCATAACTGGAAGAATATTGATGTTAAAATAGGTTTTTGTTTCAGTAAGACATGGGGCATTGAACACATGCTACAATTTTCCAAAGGCAGTCTACCCTATTTTCATCATCCTGTTAATTCTTGACTTGTCCATCTGCAATATCTTTCCAAGATATTTCCAAGTACTTATAGACTAGTTCTATGAGTGTATTCAATCAAACTGCCTATCAGAGTTTGCATAATTGACATCCTTCATTAATTTTTCCACCCTCTGAGGATGGTAAGACTGGATTCTTTTAAGTCAATGCAAATTCCACTCAGGAGATTCTGTCATGTTCCATAATGCTATCAACATAACGATAACTACAAACAAGATATACTGAGAGTACCTCATTCTTTACAACAACAAAAACAACAGCAATAGTTAATATAGTGCTTATTGTGTGTCAGGCACTATGCTAAGCACTTTACAACTATTATCTCATTTGATCCTCATAATAACCCTGGGAGATAGGTGCTATTACTACCCCATTTTTATAGATGAGGAAACTGAAGCAAACAGAGGTTAAATGACTTGAACAGGGTCACACAGCTAGTAAGTGTCTGAGATCCGAATTGAACTTCCTGTTTTTGGGCATAATGCTCTATAGTGGCAAATAAGTTAGGGAGTATAAGTCTTGAGGTTGTGTATTTCATTTTATATTAATAGTTGGGGCTTGACAAATAATGTTAACTTTGTTGTTGGCATACATGTAGAAAAATATATGAGGCTAAAAGGATTCTCTAAACTCTTGGCCCAGGGTATTCTTTCTCTTTTTCTGTAGTTATTATAAGATTGCCTCAGGTGGAACTTTCTGCTGTGTTCTGAGGAATGTTATCCTTCTGGTGTCCATAGCCAGATTTCTTTTTGCAGGTCCCTATGCCTGCCTATGACTATCTTTTTTCCCTCTGGAAAGATAATTAATTATCTCTCCACCTTTGTCTACAGGCCCTTCTTCTGTCACTAGCCATTTCTACCACCCCCAGACGATTCTCTAGTTGCCAGATGAACATTTTAATGTGCTTCCAACATTTAAAAGGTCACAAAGTCATAACTAATAAATGTTATCTTCAGGTACTCATTCATCTAAGATCCAGAAGGTGTAAACACAAAAGAAACAGAGGCATCACATGTTCATGGACACATGCTGGTTGAGTAGGAAGTAAAGCAGTCACTGCCCCTTCTCCACTCAGCAGTTCAGAGAAATTCTTCCCCTGTTTACTGCCAGGAAAGAAAATCACAGAAGGGAAGAGGGAGAGGTCATACCAATCCCTTTCTATGTGAACTTGGCTGATGCTTATCACCTTCTAAGTTCTCAAGTCTTCTGCATACTCAGCCAACCAGAATACCTTTCATTACTTCACAGTATCAGCATTAGTTGCTCATAGATTAAAGTAAGTTGCAGGTCTCATATTAGGTTAGACTTATAAACTGAATAATTTGCATGCCATTTATAACCCATCAAGAAGAGAAAATCCAAGGTTGCAATAAGGATTAGGCCATAATTGGACAGTATATAATGTTCATACATATTAAATTTTCATGTATGATCTTAGCATATGTAGAGGCAAGGAGAGCCTGAATTTTATTTTAAAAAATAAAATGAAACTTCAAATAGTTAATAAACACAGTAGGATCTTATATTGTTTAAAAGTTTCAGTCATGCAACTAGTCTTTTGTAGAATATTACTTACAAAAGTTAGTTTGTTACCTTGTGATTTTTTTTTCATTATTTACCCTCTATATTTATAGATCATTCTGATAAAGTTTCTATAGAGAAGACAAAGTAGGCATATAGGTTGATAATTATTGCTGTCCTCTGGGTCATATATTTATTGGTAGTAATGTTGTTTGTAATTTTTTCTAATTTGTTATCTAAGATATCTTTAGAATTAATTACTGAATCTTCTCAAAACTATGACTCCTTCAGTCCTGATTTCTTCTATTTACACTTATAAGATCAATCTGCTATTCTCATTTTTTTTCTTTAGTGTTATTTCCATTTTTCTTTACAGAACATAAAGGATTGTTGTTTTAGAGTCCAGATGTGATGACTCCATTCTCATTGATGAATAAAATCTGCTTTTAAAAATTTTGACCAAACTTTTCCATTTTCCATCTGTTTGTTTTCCTTATACTTTCATCTTTAAATGTCACTTTCTGAAACTCATTTTCCCTAGTACTTCTTACTTTTTATGATGTGATAGCACTCATAAACTTCCAAAATCCTCCATAGAGGTTTGAAAAATTATTTTATATTCTAATCTAGTGTTTCTTTGTCTGCCATATATCATTCCTTGAAGAGATTATTTCTATGCTTCTGCCTCCCTGTGGTAACAATTACTTTCCATTGATCAAATTTCCTTATTAAATGGCAATTATTTATACTTATGCCTGTTCCTATGAATTTTCCCATTTCACAGCAACAATATTTTGTTCGAATAGTTTGGATTAGTGATGTTCTACTGCTATATATATCATACAAGATTCCCATATGTATCCTCGAATTTAATTTGTTGTTGCTTTGATAATCATAAAGAGATTTTCAGATCAGACAGCTGATCAGTATCTCCAGCAATGATAATCAATCATTTCCCGACTATTAAGAAATAATTGAATTCATTTTTTAATATCATGTTCAACACCTTCAATTTGTCTACTTGATAAAAGTATTTATGAAATTTAGGTGTAAGTCTATAAGGAATTAAAAATAAATTCCACCAAAATAGTTTTTACTATTCTCCTCTATGCCAATCTTTGTACTGATATTGTTAAACATTATTGCATTTTATGTTCATTTAATTTGGAGAGTTTTATCACCATCCTCATAAAATTTTCCTATGTCTTAATTTTTGGCAACAGATATTGAAAAATGAACTGCAATTATATTCACAATGGTCTCACTGCTTGTTAAAATGAGACTGCAGACTCATTGCAGACTGTAAATCAAAATGATCAAATGATTAATGAAATGATGTTTTTGTTGAGAGTGGAAAACTGATGAAGTGAAATTAATTAATTCCTTTATTTGTATCTTAGCAAAAATCACGAGCTGTCTATTTATCAACAATTGAGTTATATTTTCTGATTTTATTTAGAAAGAGAATATAAAGATTTGTATGACTCAGTTCCCCAATAGAATGTCAATTAATTGGCTCTTGGACAGCGATGACATTAATAACAACAGTAGTTAAAATGCTGTTATTTAATGTCTAAAAAATATGATTCTTAGTACGTTTAATGAATTTCCCACTGTCCCATTGTTAATACAGAAGGAAAATGCAGGACTGCTGAAGTCTTTTATTTTTCTTTATTTCTTTGGTTCTCTTTGCCAAAGAATTCAGTAATAGTATCCAAAGAAAGAAAAAAAAAGTCTATCTCTAGAGGGTTTTCATTTATTATTATAATAATAATTATTATTATCATTATTAAATGATAGTATAAAGACCTGAAGGAGTATGTCTGGAAATTTATGTTAGCACAATATGTTGAACTAAATTCATTTTTCTCAGCTTCCTATTCTATGCCATAGAATAATATATTAAGAATGACAGAAAACATCACCTTTTTTTTTTTACACAGCAACAGCAACATTGTGCGATGATTAACTATGATAGACCTAGCTATTCTCACTAATACAATGATCTAAGACAATTCCAAAAGACTCGTGATGAAACATGCTAACCACACCCAGGGAAAGAACTATGGAATCTGAATGCTGATGGAAGAATACTATTTTCGCTTTTTAAAATTTTTTCTTTTTCATGGTTTTTCCCTTTTGTTCTGATTCTTCTTTCACAACATGACTAACGTGGAAATATGTTTAACATGATTGTACATGTACAACCTATATCAGATGACTTGCTGTCTTGGGGAGGGTGGAAGGAAAGGAAGGAGGGAGAACAATTTGGAGCTCATAATTTTGCAAAAATGAATGTCAAAAACTATCTTTACCTGTAGCTGGAAAAAAATAAAATAGTATGAAGGAAAAACAAACAAAAATGTATACATTTCCACATGCATCACCATTATCCTGCCATGGCATGACCATAGGCAGGGACCTAAGGCAGCTGATGGCTCAGTGAGTGACTGCTGGTCCTGGAGTTAGGAAGATCTGAGTTCAAATCTAGCCTCATACACTTACTAGATGTGTGACCCTGGATAAGTCATTTAAGTGTCTTTTGCCTCAGTTTCCTCATCTGTAAAATGGGGATAATAATCACACCTATCTCTCAGGGTTGTTGCTATAAACAAGTGAATTAATATTCATAAAATGCTTAGCATAGTGTTTGGCACACAGTAGGCTATATATATGTATATACACACATATATATGTATGTTTACATATACATACATACATATATATGTTACAGAAAACATCATCTTCAGCAGTTTTACTTCCTCTCTCTCCTTTAGTAAGCTTTACTCTTATAAATCTTTCATTTAATCTCCTAGAAAGGGTTATCTATACCCACCTGTTTTTTCACCTCCCAAATGTGTCTCACCCCCTTACAATCTTGCCTTTAATCATACTCTTTCTTAAAAAATTTTAATTAATTAATTATTTAGGCTAGGAGATGGGGTTAAGTGATTTGCCTAGAGTCACACAACTAGTAAGTATCACATGTCTGAAGCTGGATTTGAACTCTGGTCCTCCTGACTCCAGGGCAGGTGCTCTACCCACTGTGCCACTTAGCTGCCCCTTAATCATACCTTTTGACTAAAACAACTTTCTCCAAGGTTACCAGTAATTTCATTTTATTTTTTGCTATTAAATTCAATTGCCTTTTCTCAATCCTCATTCTGCTTGACTTATTTTTAGCTTTCTTGTTGAGCCCTAACTCTTCTAGATATCTTCTAGATCTTACCTACCTAGGGTTGTAGAATGGATCAAGTGAGATTTTTGTAAAATGTATTACACACTCTGGCTCTCATTGATTGGACATTTCACATAGGTCCCTGCCCAAGAACCACTTAATGGATATTTTTTTGTGCCCTCCAGGCTCAGAGTGAATATAAATAGTAATTGTTTCTCTTTTGGCCAGCAACACTGAGGGTCCTCCACTCCCAGTTTGATTTTTTTTTTTTTTTTAATTAAAGGGGCCATCCCTTGACTCACTTCTTAAACAGGCCTATTCACTGAATGGATATTACCTCAAAGTGAGAACTCAGAAAGACCTTAACTTAGAAAGGCTAAGGTCTCCCATTGCATCCTGGGCCATCTACAGTCATCCTGATCTTTATCTGGTCACTGGACCCAGATGGCTCTGGAGGAGAAAGTGAGGCTGGTGACTTTACATAGCCCTTTGTCACTCAAATCCAATTTAATTACAAGTCATATCATCATCTTCCTGATGTCATGGTCCTCTTCAAGGACAAGACATAAGCACATAGAAGGCACTATATATTCATTCTCTTCCCCTTTGTCCCTTCACTTTCTTGGTACTATCCTTCCTTTGTTCTCTTCTTATCTATCTGGCCATTCCATTCAATGTCTGACTTCCAGGCTTTGGTATCCTTCAAAACTCTGTCCGGGATGCTCCTTGCTTCTCCCACTATATATTACCTCTTATTCTATCCCTATCCCTAATTTTTCTCTTAACTTCCAGTACCACAATGCTAACTGCTTGCTGGGAACTTCCACTTGGTTATTTCCTAGACATAAATTTCAACATGCCCAAAATGGAACTCCTTATCTTCTTCTTCCAACTCTAAATTGCTCTGTTTCTACTGAGGATAGTGCTGTGTGGGACAGACACCACTACTCAAATTCAAAACAAAGACTTAGGTACCTTGAAAGCAGAAAGGAGTTTATTGCTTTTGAACGAGAAAGGGTACCGCCCCTCATTGCCCTAATGGTACTGGCCAGGGAGGATGAGTACATACAGAAAGCAAGGCTTATTTATACCCTCCTTCCTAACCCCACTTCCCCTTATCCCATTGGCTGGGCTTCAGGGGGCACAATCTATTCACAGAAATCTTCCCCAGCAACAGAGTACACAAGTTTGCCTGGAGACAAGAAAAGGCAGGAAGTCTTGCAGTTTAGGTTGTGGGGGGTGTAGGACTATTCTATTCTTTCTGCTCAGCGCTTCAAAACAGGATCTGAGGGGGTTTTGACAAGGTCAGAAGGGAGTGTGTTTCAACAATACAATTAAATTCCTTGAGAAGGCTATCTACAACAGGTGCCTCCAATTTCTCGCCTCCCACTCTTCTTACTACCTGGCTTCTGACCTTATCTCTCTCAAAATGACCAGTGATCACCTAATTGCTGCCCTTTGTGAGAGCTATTAACAAAAACTATTAACCCTTTGAGGAGGCTTCACTTCTGAGAGATCATCTCTCACAGTGCCATCCTTCTAATCACTCCAGTCCTTTAACTCCCTCTCACTCACCTTCCTAATAACTGATTAATTGTTAAGCATTGTTGACCCCATTTTCACAACACATGTCCAATCAACATTCCTTTCTTCCCTTATACAATCTTTACCATAGTTCATGCTCTCATCACTTCTTTCCTATTCAAATACAATAGCCTCCTAACTGGTGTCCTTTACTCAGGTCTCCACTGTTTCTATTGTGTCCTCCACAGAGCTGTCAAGTTGGTATTTGTAAAACACAAGTCCTTTTGCATCTAGTATGATATACAAACTACCCTGACATTTAAAGCCCTCCACAACATGGCTCCAAACTTTCTGCCTAGTCTTATTTCATATTCTTTCCCTTCCTAAGTTTTCTCTTTCAATTAAATGACCTATTAATTATTAACAGTCTTATACTAGCCGAGCATGAATACAAATACCAGTAAAAATAAGTATTTTCTATAAAAATATATAATTACTTTCATTTATGGCCTTTCCTAAATGTGGTTGAAGCCTAGTTGATACCTAATAAATACAAAGTTGAAACAATAAATGTCAATGATTGATTGAAGTTACTACACATTCCTTAAAAAATTACAAATATTATTAATAATAAATAATTAAAAATTTATGGGAAGAGCACTGTGCTATGTTTAGTTAAGTTACAGTCCCAGCCCTCACAGAGCTTTTAATCTTGTAAGGACACATAATAATAAAGTACCTAAGTATTGTTTATAACCAATGTCTCAGTTCAATTAACTTTTTTTTTTAATTGGGTGAAAGGATGTTAGAAAATTTAAATTGTCAGTGAATCATTAAACATTTATTAAGTGCCTATTCTGTGATAGATATGTGTCAAACAACAGCCAGTGGCACAGTGGATAGAACACTGGGCCTGGGTTCAGAAAGACCTGAGTTCAAATCCAGACTCAGACACTTACTAGCTGTGTGACTGTGGAAATTTTGCTTCATCTCTCTTTGCCTCAGTTTCCTCAACTGTGACATTGGGGTAATAAGAGTACCTACCTCACAGGGGATCAAATGAAATACCATTTATGAAAATGGTTAGCGCAGTGCCTGGCACATAGTGGATATATAAATTTCTAATCTATTACCCAAACACTGAGGATAAGAAAGTCAAAAGAGCACCTGCTCTCAAGGAGCTCACATTCTAACAGGAGAGACAACATGAAAACAATTACATACGAACAAGATGTGTGTAGTTAGATAGACAGATATAGATATAGTGTAAATTGGGGATGATCAAAAGACCAAAAGCACTGTCATTAATCTAAGTTTAGGAAAAGTTGGTTTTTGATGATCCTCTCCTCAAATTCCTAAATAATCTTTATTCATGTTCTAATTCAAGTGTCTTCATTTTAGAATTTATTTTTCCTTGTATTTTTTCATTGTTTGATGGGGGCTCTATTTAAAAGAGGATGAAAAATCTTTAGGAACTTCTATGCTATTTTGAAATGATTCTGAGAGAGAGAGAGACAGAGAGATAGAAGAATTACCAAGTTAATGTCTTGGGTTACCACATCAATGATCTGAACCTTAACTCTAGACATGATAAGTTAATTACAGCCCATGTTGTGTCTACAGCCCCAAACAAAGCAAGAAATTTAGACTTTCTTGGTATTAATATTCCCCCCGCCCCCCACATATCTGACTTCAGCAAGGAACACTCATCACGGAGTCAAGTTTGTGATGATTGTTAAAGAATGTTCCTTTAGTGCTAGCCTCAGGAGAATGAAGATACTTTCTGGCATGCAAAGGAGATATTGATTTAGTAAAGAATCAGTATGGATCTTTCAAACCTTTCTAAGGGAAGAATTTCTTGATTGTGATTCATATTAATGCATTACAATACATCTAGGAGGGAGGGAGAGGGAGAGAGACAGAGACAGAGTAGTTCTTGCTATTCATTGGTGACAAGAATTTCCAGTTACTTTCTAATGCTCTTCCTTCCATTGCCCTGAGTATTTTGTTTGGCTCAAATGAGATAGTATAAGTAAAGTGTTTACAAACCTTAAAAAAAATTATATAAATGTGACTTATATTCATTATCATCATAATGGTTTCATCTTTGTTGATGAGGCTTAAATAGAAACAGTCATGGGACAAGTTGTTATCCAGCTATATTATTGTTTTATATTCAATGTTTTATAAATTCTTGCACAAGTGAATAAAATGGCTGTATTTTATAAGTGGATAAGTATATTAGAACATAAAATTTTGGGTTAACTGAAAGAATACTCAGTAAAACTCCAAAGCAGATAAGAGGGATAACATGTTTTTCATTCTATTGCTTCAGGATCTTGATTTCCCCTATCATGTTACTGTATTATGAAAGATTTCTTTTTTTCCTCTTCTTTCTCTTCCTAATTCTTCTTCTTGAAAAATTATGTATTAATATTTGCTGAATATATTAATTCACATGAAATACAAATATGTATAAAAACAAAGTATAAACCTGCCTGTAAGGGACTTATATTCTAAAAGAGAAGACAACATACAAATAGGAGTATTGGCTAGGGAGGACGTTTTTGTCTAGATACGATTAATGCCATAGGGTCATAGTTTGACATTGTCATTATGAAGCAAAGTATGGCTTGGCTTTACTGAAATGGTGGCCTAAAAGAGGTGATCATCAATCTTTGGAATGGGGCTAGGATAGAAGTTTGTTCAGGTCTCTGATTTGGGTGGTCAGGCAATTTGGCAAGAAGGCTATGGAGAAGATTGTCAGAGAAGCTGTGGTTATAATGTTTATGTTATTATTATTATATCTTGTGGAGCATTTTTCTAAGGAGAACCCTATATGTCTTTCAGTGTATTACAAATTAAATATTAGATACCAGAAAGATACAGGCATCAGCAATATGATATGACTTGGGAATAAATATCCTTTATCCAGCTGGATATTTATAAGTAAGTATCCAGGTTTAAATAAACCCATTCAGACTTCCTGAATGCTCACAGGGCTTATATAAGAGATAGTTAAAATTATGTTCCTTCTTGTGAGCTAGAGGACTACCAAGCCTCATCATGTTCTTCTAAAGTCATCTAGACTCTACTATTAACAAGAATCTTATGTGGATGGTAAGGTCCTTTGTTGTTCCTGTTTTGCTGATGACACCGTGTTAGTTATATCATGACCTGGAAAATCTCAGAGCTTCCTGAAATACAGTTATATTTACACAAGATACATTGCTCTGATAACCCACACAGGAAAGCTTTAGTAGATGAAAAATACCTATTACCCAGATGATGACATACTCAAATGTGTAACCTTTGTAGTTTGTCCTTCAGAATCTTTATATCATAATGACAGTGATGTTATACAGATATTTGGGCCCAGATTTTAACAGGGGCAGGAGAAAAGACTGAATTGTTGTTAGAAAACTACAAACAATAAACATTTGTTAATTATCTATTATATGCCAGGACCTGGGGATATAAACCCAAGAGATAATAAATCCCTACTCTCAAATAGCTAACATGACTAGAAACTTCCTATGAAAACAAGGCCCATCTTTTTAAATAGTGGTGTTCTTCTGGTGTTTCTCAATGGTAGTGAGATATGGAATATAACAATCTCTAAAGAATTATAAAAGTATTTCATACAGAGTATAATAAAGGACATTGTAGGGAAAAGTAGACAAGCAACATAATCAATGAGGAAGTTCAAACACGAATAGAAATATAGGATATGTCAACCAGAAAATGTATGAGAGGAAGAGAAGAGCCGTCAGGCTTGTAGCAAGGGTGAGGCATGACAGGTGAAGAGAAAACATGTTACACTGGAACCTTCATGATATCAGGAGAAAGCAAGAGAAGCATCCAGTATTTTGAGTGGACTAATTGTAGTGTACTTATGGAAGAGCATAGGATGGATAGGTATAGATGAATTGTGATCTCATCACAATTGTGATCTGCATCATTGGGGAGAATTCTAAAATTCTAAAACTAATGTCATCTTAGATGTATTTGAGTGGTAATGAAATGTTTTGCTCGTTATTGTTGAATACATCCTTGAATGTGATTTCCAGATATCTTGTGCTACCCATCTCAGATTATGTTGCACATCTTCCTTTAAAGTTATGTTTTTAGAATATATTGCTGACCAACCTCTTTAAGTGAAAGTAATTATTCCCAGGGTCCTTTGCCATTTGTGTTGAGGGGAATGCATTAGAAGCATATACACTAGAATAGAGCCAAATAACATTTGTTTTTTCTTACCAAGAATTCAACAGAGCCAGAAAATTAATAAATTTTCCCTCTGACTACCCGTACTAAAATGGAGTCAACTAATATGTCTATACCCTATAAAAGATAGCTCCTTACTGACTCAATAGGTATGTTTGATAAGGAAGAACAAATTTCCTCAATTCATATTTCATTATTTTACCTATTCACCCAGATTGCCACCCCATTCTTTGAATGGACTCCTTCCTCATCTTTGCTTCTCTTTTATCAAGCTCCAGTTCAGTTATCATATCCTCTGTAAAGCTTTTCCTAACCCTGTCCACCTTATCTTCACTATCTCTCCTCCTTCTTCTACCACAAAATAGATCTCAATTTTTCCTAGGTCAAATATCTGAATATTTCTTATGACTCTAAATATACTATATCTATTTGTGTACAAGTTGCATTTCTCACCCTTCTCCATGCCCCTCCCCCATCCCAACAGATTATAACTGTTTGAAGACAGAGATTCTTTATCTTTTCATCTTTAGCATTTATCTTGGTGACCAGCACATAATAGGTGTTCAGTAAATGTTTGTTGAAATGAATTGAATTGAGGAGATAATATGCCAGAGGGCACTGTAGTGAGGAGTTAGTTCCACTTGTATGCTGCAGTGATTTCTAAGATGGGTTTCTGTCCAGAGTACTTTTGCTGCAATAAACTTGTCATTTTGAAAGCTGCTTATCTCAAGTCCATTTTCTGGTGGTTGACACGATATATTCCCTCCTCTTTCTCTTCCATATACTCCCCTTCTCTTAATAGGAGGGAGTTAGTCAGTGTTCTGATTTAATAGGGCAGTCTTTATCAGCTTTTGCTATCTACTGTCTTCCCTCAGCATAAGCAAACAGAGGGTGATAATGTTAACAATGAATGTAAATCAAAAGAGTGTCAACAAGAAGTTGAAAAGCATGATTTAGTGGAGATTAACTGCAATCTGTGCAGTCTACTCATGGATAATTAAGAATCAACTATTCTCAAAAACATAAATATCATCACCCATCTCAATTTTGTGATATAAGGACATGACCCTGACTTAATTTTTATAGTTCCTCACTAAGACACATGTTCTTTAGCACCTTAGGCACTCAGAAAGCCATTGTTTCAAGGTGGTATTTGAAGTAAGGTGGCAATTAAGTAGGTTTCATTTGGACACGGATAGTCAATTTTCAGAATACAGGAGATCTTACTAAAATATGTTTAGGCTCTCCAGACAGACAAACAAGCCTCTAATCATGAGACACTATGAGAACATTTGGATTAGTGAATTATGTCATGGTACAACACTAGTAGCAATTCCCCTGGCTTGTCCACTGTGAAAAATGCCTCCAAAGTGGTACAATATTGACAAATATGTTCTGATTGTCCTACATTTATGATTTGGTAGACCTTCAAATGATTCTAATGGAGTCAGCTGTTAAATTCTAAATTACAATTTTCCTCTCATACATAAATGGATGCATAATTCAAAGTGCTGTTTCTGCAATGCTGTGCTCTGAGCAGCCCAACTCTTAAATAGTTCATCAAAGGCCACAATATAAACAGGTGTTTTAGTGAAAATATCACTCTGTTGGTGTCAGAGGACTTGGAGTCAAATCCTGGCATGCTACTTCTGGTATGAACTTGGACAAATCAATTTATCCTTTGAAGCCTCACTTTCCTCATCTATAAAATGAGGGGGTTGGACTAGGTGTTCTTTAAAGCTCCTTCCTAAAAGAAACACACACACACACACACACACACACACAAATGTAGGATTCTGGAGCATGGTGGCATACTCCTATAATCTCTGCTACTGTAGGAGGATGAAAATGGTGAATTACTTGAGTTACAGTGGGGATAAAGTCTATCAGATGTCTGCAGTAATATGATAAACCCAAAGAATGGAGAGTAGACTACATAAGGAGGAGTGAAATGGCCCATGTGGGAAAACGAACCACATCAAAGGTTCTGTGCAGATCACCACTGGGATCCCCCCAGAGAATCGCTATTATATTTTTCAAGCCTGGGAGCAATAGACCCACTCTCAAAAAAAAATCTATCTTTCTATCTCCCTATGAAGGGTTAAGTATTGGGCATGAAAAATGGTTCCATGTATTGTGATTAGTAAGCCTCAGGATGAAACAATCGAGAGATGATTATGTATGAGCAGCTCTTAATGACTAGCATTTCATTTTTTTTTAAAATGAGGATAGAATAAAAAGCAAATACCCTGTATGAAGGATTTAGGCAACATATAAAAAAAGGTTTTCCTGATATTTAGATTTATCCAACTTTTGAATAGTTTTATGAATGATTATTGTACTTTTTTCTAGTTTGAACAAAGAGCATGGATTTTTATCAGGTGAAATTCTCTCTGAAAATTCCTTCCAGGTCTCAATTTTTATGATTATCTAAAGGCACTTCCCTGTCCCCAGCAGCTTGATTGTATATGAGATGATTTCCTGTTTGGGATTGTAATTCTTAATACTTTATAATATTGGATGCTATGAAAGAAGAAAAAGCTGCAATTCAACATACATGTCCTTTTTATAATGTGAAATTAAAGTAGCATTGACCTACTTTGTGTATTTTCTAAATAACTTTGCCATTTTAATCCATTTAATTCTTGTTTCTGCTAGACAGAGTAGTATCAGTACTAAATGGAAATCCATTAGTACAGTCATTTTTTCTTATTTCACATACATTTGCATATATTAAAATACAGGGGAAATATGTGCTTGATGTTTTTTTCTTTGAAAATGATTTACCATTTCAATAGTGATATGTGCCAAGCTGATAAAAGCGACATCTTCTACATCTTCTTGAGTTTCAACTATGATGTAGCTCATTAGATTAGCACAAAGAAAGCAGGCAATAAATTACTTAAGTGTATCCAGGCATGGCTGCAGATTTGACAAAGCCTACCCCGTAGAAAACATATCATTCCAGAAAGGTCCTGTGTACTGAAGGGACAAGCTTCACTGAAATTAAATTCCCAAAATAGAGGCACTCCATTTCTGACTGTTCATATCTGATACAAAAAGGTAGTGTGCAGAGCAAGAAGCTGTTGGACAGGCTCAGTTCTGCCATAATCAGTGTTTTTAATTTCTGTCTCATGAATTTAGCCAATAGGCAGGAGCAGAATATAAATAAATAAGCATTTCATGCTTTTAAGACTATGGACACATTTTCAAATCACTTTACACTTTGTCTATTTAGTTTGTGGAAGTACAGGCTAAGTGGAGATGAAGTTGGTGGAAAACTAAAGCTTAAAATATGCATAGAAAAGAACCTTTCGATCTACAGTCATTTCATAAATTCCAGGAAAAGAAATAATTAACTGTTATATTGAATTTATAAAAGGTTTATTTATTTGCACATATATGCATGTATATATATATATATATCCACATTACTATATGTTTCAGAGTATTCTTTTTAATTATAAAGGAAAAAAGGCTGGCTTATTCAATGGCTTAAGACAAGGGGAAAACAAATAATCTTTTTAAAATTTTTTTAAACATAATGTCTAAATTTGGTGATCTTAGCACTGAGAGTGATACTGCAGTCACAGAGGGGAAAGAACATGTTAAAGGGTATGAATAACAAGATCTTTTTTGGCCTCAATCCTTTAAGGAGATGAAAAATAGGAACTGACTATTTAAATATGATGTCCATTCAGAATATTAATTAAGTATGGAAAGAATATCCTGTCATCCAGTCATTCAGATCACTCACAGTCAATGCACTATATTGCACTAAAGAATGATGCAAGGTACCATTGTTTAGGACTTAAATAACCCAAGATTTTAGGGGATTTTAGCTATACTAGTTCCTCCTGGTCAGGACAAGCAAATTTAAACAATGATTAATGATTGGTGTGTGTGTGGGTGTGTGTGGGTGTGTGCGCACTCAATAAACTCTTATCTATTTTCGCTTTAGTCATGTTGTAAACAAGAATTAGAACTAATGGGAGGAACCCATCCTAAGCTTCCATCTGCATTTAGACTCCAGAGTTCTTTCTCTTGATGTAGATAACAATTTCCATCATGAGTCTTTTGGAGTTGTCTTAGATCCTTGCATTGCTGAGAAGTGCTAAGTCTATCAAAGGTAGCCATCACACAATGTTGCTGTTACTGTGTGCAATGTTCTCCTAGTTCTGCTCACTTCACTAAGCATCAGTTCATGTAAGTCTTTCCAGTTTTTCTAAAGTCTGCCTGGTCATCCTTTCTTATAGCACAATAGTATTCCATTACATTCATATACCACAACTTGTTCAACCATTCCCCAATTGATGTGCATTCCCTCTATTTCAAATTTTTGACCACCACAAAAAGAGCTGTTATAAATATTTTCATACATGTGGGTCCTTTTTCCCATTTGTATGATCTCTTTGGGATACAGACCTAGTAGTGGTATTGCTGGGTCAAAGGGTATGTACAGTTTTATAGCCCTCTGGTCACAGTTCCAAATTGCTCTCCAGAATGGTTGGATCAGTTCACAACTCCACCAACAATGCATTAGTAGTCCAATTTTCCCATATCTTCTCCAACCTTTATCACATTTTTCTGACATATTAGCCAATCTGATAGGTGTGAAGTAGTACCTCAGAGTTGTTTTGATTTGCATTTTTTAATCAATAGTGATTTAGAGTGTTTCTTCATATGACTATAGATAGCTTGAATTTCTTCACCTGAAAAATGCCTGTTCATATCAACTTGGGAATGACTTGTATTTATTATAAATTGACTCAGGTCTCTATATATTTTAGAAATGAGGCCTTTATCAGAGACACTGCTTGTAAAAATTGTTTCCCAGATTTCTGCTTCCCTGCTAATATCAGCTTTGTTTGTGCAAAAACTTTTTTTAATTTAATGTAATCAAAATTATCCATTTTGCATTTCATAATATTCTCTATCTCTTGTTTGATCATAAATTCTTCCATTCTCCATAAATCTGACAGGTAAAATACTCTTTGCTCTCCTGCTTTGCTTCTCAGCCCTTACATCTAAATCACATACCCATTTTGACTTTATCTTGGTATACAGTGAAAGATGTTGGTCTATGCAATACAGTTTTTGTTTAATTATTTATATGTTAAAATCTTAATTTTTTGATGTTACTCATTTTTAAAGTACATTTATAAATGTCATGGATTAAAAAGTTTAATCATTTTGGTTGTGGAAAAGAGACACACTTGACACAGACTATTTTAAAACACATTTATTCCACTCTTGGGGGGAGGGAGTGTATTTTATTTTTTAAATTGAGGATTTCATCACATGCAAAAAAAAAATGCGGAATAAAAGGTAAACCTTGCCTTAAGTTACTGTTGTTGTTCAGTTGTTATTCAGTTGTGTCCAACTCTTTGTGACCCCATTTGGGATTTTCTTAGCAAAGATACTGGTGTGCTTTGTGATTTCCTTCTCCAGCTCATTGTGTAGATGAGGAAACTGAGGCAAACCGGGTTAAGTGCCCAGGATCATACAGCTAACAAGTGTCTGAAGCCAATTTTGAATATAGGAAGATAAGTCTTCCTGACTCTCCAAGTCAAATAGTCTATCCACTGAGCCATGTAGTTACCCTATCTTGGGGTGACTAGAATTGAAATCCCCTTTAGGTACATGAACATTCATCATTACTTATGATCATGTTTAACAATTGTTTCTATTATATTCATAACCCACAATATCAAAGTTTACTATTTAAACTTTAAAATGATCTATTTTTTCACACACACACATAAATATGTATTTATGTATGTATATACATATGCATACACCTAGGTGGCACAGTGGATAGAGTGTTGGGCCTAGAATCTAGAATCTAGAGGACTTATCTTGCTCACTTCAGATCTGTCCTCAGATGCTTATTAGCTATGTACCCTGGGCAGACTTAATCCTGTTTGCCTCAGTTTTACCATTTGTAAAAGAAGCTGGAGAAGGAAATGGCAAATCATTCCAGTAACTTTGCCAAGAAAACCCTAAATGGAGATACAGAGTCAGACACAACTGAAAATGACTGAACAATAACAAAAATGTATTAAAAATATACACCTTCTGTCTCTATATATGTAGATATCTACATATATACAGATATGTGTGTATATATTTTGTCTGGACCTGTCATTTCATCAATAAAGGGAATGGCCAGTGAGGAAACCCTCTCTACTAATGCAGATTGACAATTGTTCTACAAGTTATATGCTTAAAAATTCACCTGGGAAATCAAGAAGTTCAGCAATTTCTCCAGTGTTATTCAGCCAGTATCTATCAGATTTAGGATTTGAGGCTGGTTCTATCACATTATGCCATACTACCTATCATAATTAGGGGTTTACAATGACAAAGCACTCAGGCATGCACTTTTTCATTTGATGCCCACAACAATCCTGTGAATTAATGTGAACAGATATTACTAACCCCATTAAGAAAATAAAGGTTCATAGGATTTAACTGACTTGATCAAGATTACTTAGCTGGTAAATGACATGTACAGGGTTAGCAGTCAGACATTCTGACTACATGTCTACTGAGTCATGTTACTGTGCACAAGGACTGTGTGGAGAATCATTATAAGGAAAAGAGACAAGTCTGACAAGTAGCATATAACAAGGTATCATAGTGTTTCTTTCAAGTATGAGAAAAACCTTATCAGCTACGTATAAATACATGCAGAAACACTATTACATGCATATCTTATGCATATTGCTTGCATAAAAACATGTCTATAAAACATTTTAATATATGCTTCAAAATTATCCCAGATGTGAGATTATAAAAAGAGAAAACATGTATAGTATTCCAATAAAAAACATAACTAGTTAATTCTGGGGTCAGGGGCAAGTGTCACCAAATGGACTAATGAGTGCCATGAAAGATGCCTATATAAACAGACATTTTAAGACAAACTCCTTCTCAGTGGTGAGGAGAAAGAATGTTTATATTGTGGTGGCATATTCAATCCAACAAAATTTTAGTACATCCTTCCTATGTTCAAAGCAAGAAGAGTTAATAAATAAAATAGACACTGAGTTTTGTGAATAAGAAAAACAAAAACAGTCACTGTCCTACTGGACAAATGGGTAGAGGTCCCAAATAAGGCAAATAGATAGACAGATAGACAGACAGATAGATAGATAGGTAGATAAATAGATAGATAGATAGACAGATAGATAGACAGATATGTACATATATGATATATGTGTATATATGTGCGTATGTATATACATACACACATATACACACAAATAAATATAGAATTATATAGAAGGCATTGGGGCAAAGGCTAGACTTAGACAAAGTGCTATAGGAACATCTGAAATCATTTTTTTTGCTGGGAAAATTATGAGAATGCCCTTGGAGAAAGAGAAAGATTTTAAATAGCACAGGTGAGAAGGGAATGAATTCCAAACACTACTCATGGTTTAGAGGAATGAAGGAGGTGAGAAAGTACAAGATAAGATAAGAACACAGTTTATAGTCCAATATGAGTGGGATGTACAGTGCATAGAAAGGAAAAAATCAAATAATGCTGCAAAAATATGACAGGGCAAAACCATGAAATAAGTTAAATAGCAAGTTGAAAAGTCTCTTTTTCATTCTGTAAAGAATAGGGAATCACTAAAGGTTTTTGAGGAGAGTGGCATGATCAATCCTGTGTGTGAGATCTACAGATGTTTTTGAATGATGTTTGTCCCAGCTAAGGAAAAACAAAACAAATGATTAAAAAAAAAAGCAACAGCAGCAACAGCGTTCCTTCCTGTTTGGAAGGGCTGTTGTAGATAATCTGGTTTAACTCTCTCATTTTACAGATGAGGAAACTCAAACTAGATTTGTGAGAGCGACAACAAAAAGAACCAAAATACCCACAGATTTAGAGCTTCTAATTTTGTTATATTTGAACTACACAGTTATTGAGGCCTTGCCCAACTATTTTTTATGTGTTAGAAGGCTAACCATAATTATAGAAATATTTTAAATAAGTGTTAGTGCTTTTGACATGATAACATCTTTTGATTTTTTTTTAGATTTACAAAGCATTTTCCTCATAATGACAACACTAATAAGCAGCAAGAGAAAAGGGTTTACTTATTATTATCCCCATTTTACAAATGAGAAAACTGGAACTCAGAGAAGCTAAACAATTTTCCCAAGATCACACAGTGAGGACCTAGGACCTGAACACAGTTCTTTTGACTCTAGTGTCAGTGTTCTTTTCTTTACCTCTGTTTGACTTTGAAAGCCTACCATTAGTTACCTTGAGTTGTTGGCTGGCACCATTGGTTTTTTTTTTAATTTTATTTTTTATTAATTAATTTATTTTTAGTTTTCAACATTCACTTTCACAATATTCTGAGTTTCAGATTTTCTCAATATTTTGCCCCTCCCTCCCACCCTAAGATGGCATGCATTTTGAATACCCCTTCCCCTAATCTGTCCTCCCTTCTATCATTCCCCCTACCTTTTCTTATCCCCCCTTACCCTCTATTCCCCTGTAGGGCAGAAGAGATGTCTATAACCCATTGCCTATATATCTTATTTCCCAGTTGCATGTGAGAACAATTTTTAACATTTGTTTTTAAAACTTTGGGTTCCAAATTTTCTCCCTTCCTCCCTTCCCACCCATCCTCAAGGCAAGCAACTCGATATAGGTTATACATGTGTAGTCAGGGAAAACACTTCCATAATAGTTACATTGTGAAAAACTGTATTTCCCTTCATATTATCCCACCCCTGCACCCCTGCTTATTCTATTCTCTTTTAACCCTGTCCCTCCTCAGAAGTGTTTGCTTCTGACTGCCCCGTCCCCTAATCTGCCCTACTTTCTATCATCCCCCTGCTCTCTTATCTCCTTCCACACTATTTTCCTGTAGGGTGAGATAGATTTTTCATACCCAATTGAGTGTGTATACTATTCCTTCATTAAAACAGATCCGATGAGAATAAGATTCACTTATTCCCTCTCACCTTCCCCCACTTCCCCTCCACTGTACAAGCTTTTTCTTGTCTGTTTTATGTGAGATAATTTACCCCATTCTACCTCTCCCTTTCTTCTTCTCCCAGTATAATCCTTTCACCCCTTAATTTTATTTTTTAGATATCACCCTTTCATCTTCAACTCGTCCTGTGCCCTCTATCTATCTATCTATCTATCTACATATATATATATATATATATATACACACATATAATTTTTCCCCACAAATACCCTGATACTGACAAAGGTCTCACAAATTACAAATATCATCTTTCCATGTAGGAATGTAAACAGTTTAACCTTAATAAGTCCCTTATGATTTCTCTTTTCTGTTTACCTCTTCATGCTTCTCATGAGTCTTGTATCTGAAAGCCAAATTTTCTATTCAGCTCTGGTCTTTTCATCAAGAATACTTACAATTCCTCTATTTCACTGAATATCCACTTTTCCCCCTGAAGATTATACTCAGTTTTGCTATAAAGGTGATTCTTGGTTGCAATCCTATCTCCTTTGCCCTCTGGAATATTATATTCTAAGCCCTGCGGTCCCTTAATGTACAGGCTGCTAAAACTTGTGTTATCCTGATTGTGTTTCCACAATACTTGAATTGTTTCTTTCTGGCTGCTTGCAATATTTTTTCCTTAACCTGAGAACTCTGGAATTTGGCTGTAACATTCCTAGGCGTTTTCCTTTGGGGATCTCTTTCAGGAGGTGATTGGCAGAATCTTTTCATTTCTATTTTGCCCTCTGGTTCTAAAATATCAGGGCAGTTTTCCTCGATAATTTCTTGAAAGATGATGTGTAGACTCTTTTTTTGATTATGGCTTTCAGGTAGTCCAATAATTTTTAAATTATCTCTCCTGGAACTATTTTCCAGGTCAGTTGTTTTTCCAATGAGATATTTCACACTGTCTTCTATTTTTTCATTCTTTTGATTTTATTTTACAATTTCTTGATTTCTCTTGAAGTCATTAGCTTTCCATTTGCTTCATTCTAATTTCTAAGGAAGTATTTTCTTTTTTTAATTAATTTATTTTGATTTACCAATAATCACTTCCATATGCTTTTGAGTTTAAAATTTTTCTCCACCTTCCTCCCCACCACCCTCCCCAAGACGGTGCATAATCTGACATAGGCTATACATTTACATTCTTATTAAACATATTTTCACATTAGTGATGTTGTAAGTAGAAATTAAAACCAATAGGAGGAACCATCAGAAAGAGGAAAAAAAAAACTCAACAGAAGAGAAAAAAAAATAACAATTCAGCTTCCATAGTTCTTTCTTTGGGTGTGGATAGCATTTACCATCACAAGGCCTCTGGAGATGTCTTAGATCCTTGTATTGCCAGGAAGGGTTAAGTTTATCAATATTAGTCATCACAGAACATGGCTGTTATTGTATACAATGTCCTCTTGGTTCTGCTTACTTCACTCAGCATCAGACCATACAAGTCTTTCCAGTAAGGAAGTATTTTCTTCTGTGATCTTTTGATCTTCCTTTTCCATTTGTCCAATTCTACTTTTTAAGCCATTCTTCTCCTCATTAAGTTTTTGGACCTCTTTTGCCATTTGGGTTAGGCTATTTTTTAAGGTGTTATTTTCTTCAATATTTTTTTGGGTCTTCTTTAGCAAGCTGTTGACTTGTTTTTCATGATTTTCTTGCATCATTCTCATTTCTCTTCCCAGTATTTCCTCTACTTCTCTTACTTGCATATCAAAATCTTTTTTGAGCTCTTCCATAGAATAGGATTGATTCCAATTTTTCTTGGAGGCTTTGGATGTAAGAGCTTTGACTTTGTTGTCTTCTGCTGGTTGTATGTTTTGACCTTCTTCGTCACCAAATTAAGATTCTATGGTCTGATGTTTTCACGGTTTGCTCATGATCCCAGCCAATTACTTGAGTTTTAAACTCTTTGTTGAGGTAAGGTCTGCTTCCAGTGTGGAGAATGTACAGTCCCAAGTTTTGGGGGTTTTGTGCAGCTGTTTTCAGAGATACTTCTAGGGACCTGTAAATTTTCAGTTCTTCCAAGGTGATATGATCAAGGGAGAGGTGTTTACTCCTTTCCTGTCCTGTGTTGTGTTCTATGAGTGACCACAAGCACTCTTTTCTGCCTTGGAACTTTGAGCAGGATTTCCTCTCCACTGTCACTAAAAGCTCCACATGCCAGTGCTCCTCCTTGCCCTAGGACTGCCACCCAGAACTGTGACCCAGATCCAAGCACAGGTGAAGCAAGAGATTGCAGCCTCAGCAGCCGCAAAGAGATCCCTGCAATCCCCCTTTGATCAGCTGCTCGATCCTCCTTCTGTGGACTGAGAACTCTGGAAGCAGCAGCCCACCCCGGGGCTGTGTCTGGAATGGTTCTGGACAGAGCTCCTCTTTAACTGAGGTCAGACAGTTTTCCTACTGACCTTCTAAGTTATCTTTGGTGTTTGTGGGTTGAGAAGTCTGGAAATCGCCACAGCTCCCCTTTTTTTCAATCCCCTGAGGACTGCTCCAGGTTTGCTAAGGCCAGTCTTTGCTGGCGTGGCCCAGGCTGAACTAAACTCCTCTCCCAGCCTGGCACAATAGACCTTTCCAATCAACCATCCAAGTTGTCTTGGGCTAGAAATTTGTTTCACTCTGTCTTTTTGTGGATTCTACTGCTCTAGAATTTGTTTAGAGCCATTTTTTTACAGGGATTTGGAGGCATTTGGGGGAGAGCTGAAGCAAGTCATTGCTTTTACTCCTCTATCTTGGTTCCGTGCCCCCCTGATTTTTAATTTATGCTACTGAATATAGCAGGGAAAGTTGCTCTATGCCCGAAGACAGGGAAATGTTCTCTTTTTGAAACTCTACAACACCAGGGAATGTAGAAGGTGGTATTTTCTTTGGGGAAAAAAGGAGCCCAAATGTATGGTGCAAGGATTCAGGTAAGCCATTTCCTTGTATATTTGTGGGCAGCCTGCATACTTCTATTTTGGGCTTCCAAGAAAAAAGTGGGGCTAAATTGCTGAGAGAGAGGCTGCATGTAGTAGTGGAAAGACCACTGGATTTCGAGTTAGAAGACATGATTGTGATAGAATTAATTGAGCAAATTATTTAATCTCTCCAAATGTTAGTTTCCTTTTCTGTGAAATGGGCCCTATAATAACTGCACATAACACACAATTTATAATGACATTGTCGGTATTAAATTAAAGAAATAATGTATATAAAGTATAATATTGAAAAAAGCTTGAAGTCAATATGATTGTACTCTTATATAGTCAAACAGCCAACAAGTATTTGAATGTCTACTACTATAACCTTTAACTTTTCCACAAATATGTGTCTCCCTCAGCATTCCATTTATTTTCTCTTGGCAAAGTACTGAAGAGACAGGTGGAAGATTTTCTCTTTATTAGGTTGTATTTGAATACAAAAACGTTTGTGTTATCCAGACACCAATTACATTGCCCTTCAGTCCAAGCATCAATCATCCATACACTTTGAATACACTCACTGAGTTGACTCTTTGTGTTAAAACAGCATTTAGTCATTTGAATGCCTAAGAAAGAACCTGTAAAAAGGTCTTTTTTTTTTCTGGATCCATGAAAAATGAACTTTTTCCCCCTTCTAACCTATTGCTTATTATAACTGCCTTGCTATTTCATGTTTCATATTGCTGGGATCACACAACCTTGTAACTGCAATCTCTAACCCATTTTCTATTTATTCCCTTTCTCGCTGCTGAGATTCCAAGGTCAACACTTGGCTCCCCTTGTAGGCAATGATGAAGAGTTAAAGCAGGAAAAAATACATATAAGGGAAGCTCAATACTTTCTGTAACAATGGCACAGAAATGCCTTACATAACAGGCATGCTATTCTGAACTGGGAATTTCAAGCCTGATAGCAATAGGATAGCAAGGTCTTTGATAAACAAAGAAAATAGTAAAAGATTGTAAATGTGATCTGATAGGAGGGACAGGGGAAGAAATAAATATACACTAATGTTCAGTGTCCTTCCTCATACTGATTTAAACATTTATGGAGAAATGTTAACCTTTCTAGGTATTACTATGAAAATACTCTAATTAGTATTAAAAAGTTAATGCACCTTTCTAGCTTAATACCATTCTGAAATTGTGTGTGTGTGTGTGTGTGTGTGTGTGTGTGTGTGTGTGTGTGTGTAGAGGGCTGAGAGAACATGTAAAAGTCATACAACTCTTAGTTATAGTTCTGGAGACAATAAAATATTATCATAGGTTTAAAAATACATGTAAATATGACATTCATACAGTTCAACTTTAAATCATTATTATTTTGTTTGTAAGCATTACCTATGCTTACAAACAAAATAATAATGATTTATTGAAAGATAAGGACTGGAGTCATGTAAAGTAGGATTTTTTAGATTATGAAATGGAAGCTGTTTTGCAACTATTTCTAGGAAATAAGCCAACTAGAATATGCTAAGCTCTTTAAAAATTAGTGGGTCTATGGTATCTGTAATCAACATCATTATATTTGAAAAAATAATGAGGGTGAATACTAAAGAAAATAATAGGGATATTTTGGATGGTAGATAAATAAAAGATAATGTTGCTAATGTGGTAACAAGAAAGTTTATTTTTAAGAAGCAGAATTTCCCAACAGAATTTCAAATTTTGTGTTTCTTTCAAGAGGCTTTCTATATTTGCCATTCCATAAATGGTTTCCTGGTAACCCAAAAAATTGCATTCCCCAGGACTCCAGCTGAGGTTCAAGTAGAAACTGTCTGCTCCAGGAATGCTGACTATTATGACTTTAATGCAGCCTTGCACATACTTTTTCAAAATTCATGAGGCCTGAAACAAATATTTTTGGCTTCAAGGCATTGCACTAACTACAACTATGTTTATCAGTGACATCTCTCTTCCCAGGACAATCCCACAATTTTACTACTACTGGTCAACAGAGTTGAAAAAAAAATATGAATCTGAATATTTTTCCACAAACATAATTTTTATGGATGAAAACTAAATTAAATAGAACCAGGAAGGATAAGCAGAGTATATTAAATTTCTTTTAGGCACAGAGCCCAAATTTAATTGCCTCTACTGCCTGATATTTCTCTTCTCCTTTCATCTATCTTCCCTCACCATATTCTCTTAGGCATTGACATTTGAATGGATATTTAAACTCATGGTCACTTTAATCAAAATTTTCATTTCAATTTTTTATCCAAATATATATGTGTGTGTGTGTATATAATATATATATATAATCATACTATCTGAAACAGAAATTAATCTTTCCTGAAATTTTTATTTTTGTCATATTCATACATTAATAAAGATAGTGGACATTTACAAAGTACTTTTAAGTTTTACAGAAGGCTTCATATAAACATTCTCTTATTTGGACTGCATAGATGAGGTAATTGAGGCTCACAGTTATCTCAGTGAATGGCTTGAGCTACTAGTACAAACAGGTAGTGGAAGGTACCCTCCCCTCCTTAGCCTCCATTGCTTAGTTCCCACTAGCTTCTGGATGCCCCCTCCTGGCTGAGGGCTGACCACCTCCCTAGCATCCTTTAGCAAAGGTAACCAATAGCTCTGATCCACTATGACCCTTAGGTCCTCTAAAACTTTCTCACCTATGACTGATGGATAACATTGTTATTCACACCACTTGAATAAGCAGAAATTTATCAGTTATAATTTTCACAATAAGATGGTAGATCATTTTGCTTTATCATCTGTCTTACCATTGCTCTCTAAGGTCCACTGGACCTTGCCATCCTCCCTGCTACTATAACCTGTGCAGCTCTGGAGATGACATATGCCCTGTCATTGCACTGAATGGATTACTGGACCTCTCCATCTACCTTGCAGCAGAATGTTCTTATACATGTTCTCACCCATTATTAGAGTGTGAGCTCCTTGAGAGCAGGGACTCTCTCATTTTTCAGTTTACAGAACAGTCTTTGATAAACTATTTTCTAATCCACAGAGATTAAGTGACTTACCCATAGCTAGTAAGTGTTACATAATGGATTTGAAACCAGTCTTTCTGACTCATACTGTGCAATGTGTGTGTGTGTGTGTGTGTGGGTATGTGTGTGTATTTGCAAGACATTTGGGGTTAAGTGACTTGTTCTGGGTCACACAGCTAGTAAGTGTCAAGTGTTTGAGGCCATATTTGAACTCAGGTCCTCCTGACTCCAGGGCTGGTACTCTATCCACTGTGCCACCTACCTGCCCCTTTTTTCATTTCTTAAGCACTCCATAATCATTTATTAGGCATCATTTGAATGTATAGTGTTAGATGTTAAGAGAAATAAATTAATAGTGTTTCCATAATATTTTAATTAATACATATATAAATGTAGATAGATATAGATATATAGAGATTTCCTTATCTATTTATATTAAAAACATGCAGCAATGTGGTGGAATGGCTAGAGTTCTAGTCAGGAAGAACTGGGTTCAAATACCACTTCTGACTCTTATTAGCAGTGACTTATTTAGTACCGACCTCTATGTGTATCAGACAAATCCCCGTGACTTATTATGTCATGGGCTAATTGTGTCATCCCATAGTAGGAAGAGTGGGGACATTTTCATAGTTGTGCTAAGTGCACATGAAGTGGGCATCAATTGTTTCCTTAATTAAAATGCCTTTTGAAAAAAATTTGCAAAATTGCTATTCCTTTTTTTTCTCTGTTTCACTGTCCTTTTGCCCTCTTTCTTCTAGTTTTCTTAACAAACCAAGTACCAAAAAGAAGAAGGAGAAGCAGAAATGATGAAACTGGAAAACTGTAAAAAAAAAAATTGAAAATATCTTGGACAATTTGGTCCTTAAATCAGATGATGCTTTTCAGTTTGGCACCTCTCAAGACCTTTCAAAAAGACATGTTGTAATGTGCTAGAGGCCATGCAATAAAATAATAGATTCAGAACCTGGAAAACCAACTAGCAGGTAAAATAGCAATAAAATAACGATTGTCACCAAGAAATTGAGTTCATGAAGTTCATGGAGATTATACATTCATTTTTATGGGATGTGAGAAGAGGATGCTCAGCATCACATATGGAATTTACATCACCTACTATTGTTTTATTTTACTTTAATGATAGACAAATGTAACTTCATGTCCAGTGTCAGCATCTAGCTTTAGGATTTAAATTAGTTAACTGAACAATTCAGAAAGATAAGCTTCCTAATTTGCTGTCAAGACAGTGTGGGCAAAGATATAAAACAAGTAAATAATGCTGTAGTTGATCTTTCCTTTTCAAAGTCACAAGGGTGATGTCTTGATTTGCTAGCTGTGCATCAGACTCACTCTCTCTTCATGAGTCATCCAAGTCCAGTGGCAAGACAAAAGTCAAGATAACTGGTGATTATCTAGGGATGCAGTGTATGACCTTGGCATCTTCAATGTCTGACTAAGCTTTATGCATTCCACAGAGCTTGCTTCATGGCTGTTGGAACAAATTCTTCTCATCTACCCTTTCTCCTGGGTAAAGACTTCACTTGCTTGGGGTAGACATTCTCTTAACTCACCAACAGGTATGGGGCTTATCAGTTAACCTCAACCTGGTTTAGCCCATCTGCTGAGACAGTTTACTGGAATGTGGCCACTGGGCATGCTATAGCTTCTTGAAGCCACAGGTGAGAGTTGGGTGAAGGTGGAACCCAAAGGTGGATGAGCAACCCTGAAAAGGGCTCCATACCCCTCACATAAGAGGTGCTAGTGCTCCCTGAACATCCCATACACCCCAAAATATGATGATAAAATATAAGTAGATAATGAATAATATCTGTACTGAAGTCTTCCACAATGTAAATTTAGTAAAACTTCGACTAACTAGAATCTAACTGAATTCCTTCACTCTCCATTACTAGATCCTTCATCCACAAATTAAATGAGGTGGTATTTAACAAATTTTTATTTTGTCCCTGAGTCAGTACACTAAAAACACCATCTCCTTTGCCTTCTATGTCTATAGAGCCATGTTAAAATTGATGCTAATATGATAATCACAAGGCACTGGAAGATCATCTGGAAAATGAAAGATATGTTGTTTCCATGGTAAAGCATGGACAAATGCATTTTAGGAAGATTTTAAAGCAAGTATTGAAACTGAGAGTTTTCTCACTAAGTTAACCAGTCAGTAATTCAAAACACAACATTCCCCAAGCACAGACAGAAATTTTATGGTAATAAGGAACTAACTTAATTGCCTTTATCTTGGTTTTAATATATATTTAATTTTGGAATAAGACACTACATTAATGTAACTGTATGTGCTTTTAAAGTGAACATTTAACAAACATTTACTAAGTGGTAGCTATCTCCAAGGCACTCTTTGCACTGGGGCTATCAAAGGCAAAACAAACAAAACACCTCCTGCTTTCAAGTTGCAGGATACAAAGTGTAGAAAGATAAATAAATACAAGGTTTTAAGAAACAGCATTAACTATGAGATCAGGAAAAAAAAAAACATCCCCTATCAAGGACCCTCAAGCTAAACCTTTAACTTAGAAATAAAAATAATTTTGCTGAGATCTCTAAAAATTACAAAAATGTAATTCTTTTAAAAATAAATCAGAGATAGAAAGAAAAAAATTTTAAAAAAGGTGAAGTTTGTTTTTCCTTTCTTAACCTACATTACATATAGCTACATACTTGTGAGGCCAATGTCTGAAGGCTTTGATATATTTTAAAAACTCTATTATTCGTAATGGACTGCCAGCTTTTTAGAAGATTCAGGAGAATAGCATATATCTATATCTTTTACTCTGGTGACTGAAGCACCTAGATTAAGGTTAAAGGTGGACTTTCTCTAAATGAAATGTATTTAACTCTCTCACAATACTGCATTTCTCAACAACTAATCAGCTGAAATTAGCTTCTTCCAGATAACACAATTATAACTATATGAGGTTGAGAAGCATAGTTTAATAATTTTTGTACCTCCCACGGTTTTTGCCTATGGCAAGCACTTAAATAAGTCATTGTAGAATGAATTAATTTTTACACTCAACATATTCTGCAAGACAAAGATACTATATCCAACACTTATTTGTATGATATTCTTTTATTGTCATATTGCCAGAGAGAACTCAGTGGATATCATTTCTCCTCATCACCTAAAGTATGGTGCTTCCTTTAGCATGTTTAATATAAAGCATAAATATTAATGGTCTTGGCTGAGTCTAATTATTATCCTAATGGGAATGAATACATATTGTATGTATGTATATATATATATATATATATATTAGAAAACAGAAAAATCTTTAAAACAAACTTTAAGCAATTATTCAGCATATGTAACAACAAAATAGTTGATAGGTAATTGAAAACTAAAATTAGTGAGAAGATAGGAGTACCTAGCTCTCATCTAAGAGTTCACTTTACCAAGACTAGATAAACTAAATCTCTGGATACTGAAAGAAATGACAGGTATTATTTCAGAGCTTCTGTCAGACTGATCTTTGAAAAATTAAGGCAAATAGGAGCAGTGCTGCAGGACTGGAGACAGGTAAATGTCTTAATTTTCCAAAAGTGAAAGAAGTGAACTGTGGGATTTTTCATACTATAGGCTGCAGAGGTTGACATTTCTTATCAAACTTCTAGAAGGCATTATTAGTGTCATTATTGGTGAGCATTTAGAAAGGGAAGATTTTTCTAAGAGTCAACCTAAGTTCATCAAGGACAGGTTATGACAGATGAAACTCAAATCATTTTTTGACTGCAAAATCTGGCAAGTATCATAGACACAGCAAGGCATTTGACAAAGGCTCTCATGCTGTCTTGGTAGAAAATATATGGCCTAGATGAAATGCAGTCAGATGTATTTAAAACTGATAGAATTATTTGGCAGAAGACTAGTCATTTATGAAATTATTTCAAACTGGAAGGAGGTCTCTGCTGCAGTTCTCTAGGTATCTGTCCATTGAGTTTTGTTGTTCAACATTCAATGACTTAGATGGCACAAATAATATGACTGTCAAATGTTGTACTGAAATTGTTGTTGTTCAGTCATGTCCAACACTTTGTGATCCCTTTTTTTTTGGCAAAGACATTGGAGTGGTTTGCCATTTTTTTCCTCCAGCTCATTTTACAGATGACAAAAACTGAGGCAAACAGGGTTAAAGTAACTTGCCCAGGGTCACATAGGAAGCAAGTATCTGAGGCAGGATTTGAACTCATGAAGATGAGTCTTCCTGATTCTGAGCCCAGCGTTCTATCCTGTAAGCCACCTAGCTGCCCTCCTGCTGAAATATATGTATACTAGGTCTTTGATATTCTCCTGATTGCGTCCACAGTGTTACCTGGCAAGTTGGTAGTTAATTTCTTTCAGTGTACTACTTGACCTTAATTTGGAAAGACCAAGATCACCTACTGTATCCTAAGCTATTGCCTGTCATCTTGACTTACATCTTGCCACTGGACTTTGATGATTGGAGGAGAGAGTGAAGATGATGACTCTTTGCAGCTCTGCCTCACTTAAATACAATTCATGAACAAGTCAAGACATCAACCTTGTGATGTCATTGGTCATCTTCAAGAATGATGGATGAACAACAATATGTGTTTTAACATACATCTCATTTTTTTCACTGAACAAACAATTATTAAACGCCTATTACAAGTCAGTCATTGTGCTTGTTATTAGGGATACAAAGACAAAAATCATATTACATCTAGACATCTACAAGTTTACATTGGAGGAGTGATGTTCACTAGGGGAGGATTACATATATCCGCACATAGAAAATTAAATACAAAATACATGGAAAGTTAATTCAAAGTAATTTTTTAAAGGATTTCACTAGGATCTAGGAGATTCACAAGAGTCACAAGGTTCATTTTTGTCAAGTAACCTAACCTCTATTTCAAAACTCTCACCTTAACCTTCTGGAATTCTTGATAAAAGTGAACTCTTTCTCTAGACTCTGGAACTGCATTTGGTTTCTCTCTTGTATCATAGCTTACACCACACTCTTTTCTGCCCAAGCACGTTTACTCAAATGGATGTGATGGCTTTTGTTCATTTTCAGCATTGAAAGGCCCCTTCTTAGAAGGTGTAATGCTCTGAGAAACTTCCCTTCATCAGACACCCAAAACCTTTCCTTTATGAAGATTAATTCATTTGTTGGTCTGTTTGCTATTATTTCTTATTTTCCAAGATCCACAAACTATATGAGATGTTTATATTACTCATTCATTCACTCAGTCATTCAACACTGAGTTACTTAATCTCTACCCTGTGCATCATTATGAATGTCTTCGATTTTTACCCTTCCCATGCCCACATCACTTAGATAAATGGCAACTGCTTCTTACTTATAGTTCAGAACAGAGCTTTTTTGAAACAAACATCAGACTATTGTTTGGAATATGTCTATTTTATTATCTTACAGAAGTGCTACTAATTCTATTTGTCAGTTAGTACATTGTAATTGAAATTCATAAAACTCATCAGAATATAAGATGGGACCACAACCACTTCCACATTCCACAAGCATATTTTGTGACTATTTGTGTTCCTTGCTTTAAACTCATCTGATATATGGAAGTTGGAAATGCAAAAATGTCAATGAGGGAGCCAATTTTTAGTTTCTTAATTGTATTTTAAATATTATTCAAATGACAAAAAGAAATATGTTTTTAAAATTGCATCTATTGAATGAAATGAGAGAGAGATACCCGTGCCATTCCCCACACTTAGTTTGTTATAAATTATGAAGTCATATGGACAATAAACTCCTGCCAACATTTTAAAAGACCCTGAGTTTCTGCATTTGGTTTTTTTCTTGATCTGTGAATCAGGGGCCTATTGGATAGCAGAGGTAGAGAAATCATTTAAATGTTTTAACTGTATGTATGAGTGAAATTTTTCTTGATGCAGATTTTCTAAGCAAGGGTTTCTTACATTGGGATCTCTGAACTTTTCTTTTTTTAGTATATTTTGATAAATGTATTCTATTATATTTTTTCTCTCATAATCCTATGCATTTTATTTTCTGCTTTTAAAATCATTATTCTCCAGAAGGGATCCTAAAGCTTTACCAGTCTGCTTCAAGGGGTGACACAAAAAAGCTCAAAGAGCTCTTACATTATAGAATAGTAAGCGATGACTGAGTTAATTGAACAAAAATGTTCTAGTAACTGAAATATTTTGTGTATTATTTTAGTACCTGTTTTACAACCAGGGAATGTGGTAGACCTTTTAGTTCATTGAGTAAGCCAGTACATTAAGGAATAAGTGAAGATGTACAAGAAATAGAAAATGCCTTTAGGCATGTGTGATATGTTTCTGTTTTATATTGTTTTGTTTTACCTCCATAGAATTATTTCATTCCCAAGGAATGTTTATATGTCAGGGACTTAACTTAAAAGATCTGCCTCTTCCTGCTCATTGCCATTCTTTCTTTCATATGTCAGTGTAATGAGGTGAGGCTGTCCCCCCTATATTACATGGGAGTCATGTTGTATGTGACTCAAAGGCAGGCAAAATAGAAATCTCTAGCGTCTCCTACCCCTTGCCAGGAAGGAAAGCAGGAAGTTGGGGTAAGAAGCTTGGACACTCTGCTCTCCTGAAATATAGGATGTTTTGTGAACACTACCTATTTTCTTAAATTCTTAGTCTAGGGAATGCAGTTGTCAAGTTCAAGCTAAACTGTTGATTGTTACTTCTTAATGGAGAAAGGAAGATCCCACACTTTACTTCCAAAGCTTGACTCCCTCCCCACCAAATGCCAATTCCACAATAAACACACATAGCAAATAGCAAAGAATTCCATTTCTCCAGCTGAGAGAAATCAGAGAAAGTGTACATAGGAGAATATTTATGTATGAATCTATATGCATATGTGTCATATCAAACTGTGTATGTATATGCATATATGTATGCATATATCAGACAATATAGAGTAAAGGAGTGCTCCCATTGGGAGGAAGATAATGCAGCTTCTCTACCTAGACACATAAACTTCTTTTGGTATATTTAACAATCCTCTGGCATAAGTGTGCTAAGTAGTCTCCCGTTGGAAACCTTAGCCACACAAACTCTCTGGTTCTGCCTTTGTCTCACCTATTTTTTTTTTCTCTTCTGTATGAGTATTAGAAGCTCAGTATATGGTGTTTCTCTGGGGGATGGTATGAAGAAGCATTCATCCCTTCTGCATGTATGCTAACTGTCTCTTCAAAGCAGAAAGAATAAGGTCATTTAAGATATTTTTATTATTATTGTCAAAAAGAATTTAGCTGTACTAGTACAAGAAGTGGATTTTTGTTGTTGATTCAACCCTGTGATTGTGTAATTGTGGTGAACTCCTTCCACATATTCAGATCAACAACTATGCTGTAACTTACTGTTTTAAAATAATTGTCTGGAGCACCAAAGCACTAAGAGGTTGCATGAATCATCTGTGTTCACAGAGTTTGTTAATGTCAGAGGCTGGACTTGAATCTAGGTTTTCCTGACTCCAAGGCCTATTGTATAATGACTACCTCTCAAAAAACTGAATATTATTTTTAAAATAACAAAGGAAATCATTACAAAATATGGTTAGCTTATCTTGTCTACTTTTCATAATACTGATATAATAGGATAATTCAGGCGCAATACTGAATTTTAGGACAATCATTTAACAATAACAATGAGAATAATGCTCAAACTAATTGCCTTTATGGAAAGATAATTTTGAAAGGTCTAATAAAATTCTTGAGAACATAAAGTTTGGAAAAATGAGATCAGATATTATTTTAACTGAATATAAAAATATGTGGAACAATGAATAACTGTAATAGCTGAGTCATCTCAGAAATCATTACACCAGGCCATCTTAAACTGTGGTTTGTGAACTTATTTTTTTTTTAATATTCTTAAAGCTACATTTCAATATAGTTGCTTTCCTTTGTAATTATGTCTTATTTTATGTATTTTAAAAACAATGTTCTGAGAAAGGGTCCTTAGGCTTTATTAAACTGCCAAGGGGTCAATGAGATTCAAGAAAGGTTATGCAGCCCTGTCATATAGGCTATTTTAGAACTATCCAGGTGTACATTATTAAGTACTATAATCATGTAAAAAAAGTCTGAAAATATATATTTTTAAATGAGACGTCATAAAGCTATCTCTAGTCTTGAAATGAATGACCTCATAATATTTTTTTTTCTTTATTCTATGGTCCTTCATAATACGGTCTACCAAAAGCCCAGGTAATTTTGATTTACATTTTCTTTCCCTAGTCTACAACAATAATAACTACCATTTATATTGCAATTAGCAAAAAAAACTTTACCTATATCATCTTCTTTCATCTTCACAATAACTTTGGAAGAGAGATGGTATTTTTATTATCATCCCCATTTTATTGATGAAAAAAGAGTCATCCAACTTTAAGCATCTGAAGTAGACCTTGAACTCAGGGCTTCCTAATTCTAACATTCTAGCTACTGAGGCAAATTCCTCGCTGCTTCTTTTCTGCCTTTTGATTCTACTAAATTCTTTTTTTTTAAATTTATTTATTTTTAGTTTTCAACATTCACTTCCATAAGATTTTGAGTTTTAAATTTTCTTCCCCCAACTTCTTTCCCCCCAAAGACAGTGTACAATCCAATATAGGTTCTACATATACATTCATGTTAAACATATTTTCCCATTAGTCTTGATGTAAAGAACAATTAGAACTAATGGGAGGAACCATGAGAGTGAAGCAACAAAACAATAAAGGAAAAGGAGAGCCAATAGCATGCTTCCATCTGCATTCGGATTCCCTATTTCTTTTTCTGGGTGCTGATTGATTCTACTAAATTCTGAAGATAAAGTGTATAGAAGCATATTATGTAGAAAATAGATGAGATGACATAATTTCCCTTAAACTATGGTGATACCTCAGATAATATCCATAGGCCCTGGAATTCCAAATGAAATGTTGCTAAATATTGTATCCTCACTTTTCTTTTTTTTTTATTTGTATCATTTATTTATTCATTTATTTTTCTGTTTATTTTTATTTTTTTATTATTCATTTATTTATAGGATAAAGAAGAGATCAGGGATATTTATACTTCTCTGTCTCTATATATGCACATACCTATACCTAGACACATACATACATGCATATGTATATTTATAACACAATATTTAAATGTGTGTGTGTGTGTGTAAAAGAGTACAGAGTTGTGACTCTCCCAACTACCTCCAGATTTTCTTTTCCTGGACTGGATCTGACTGGCTCACCCAGTCCAATAGAACAAAATAGTTCTTAAAAGAGGTGGCTACTCTCCTACTACTCACGGTTAGGGTCCTATCTATATATAGATAGATACATACACACACATAGACAGACAGATAGATATATAGATATGGATACAAACATGTGCACCAGCTACTACTACAAAAACTAAATACTATACACTTACTTGTATAAACCTAGCAGTGAGGAACATGAGTAGGGAAACACATTTATCTGAGAAATAACATCTCTGAATGCCTTGCTGCCCTTGGTCTCCTCAGGGAATAGTTTATATCAAATATCACTTATTATGTGAGAACTTCTGGGCCTGTTCACGCTACCAGGGTAAAGATATTTCTCTGCTACTCTCAAGATACTAAACATTTAAGCTCTTTTAACTAACAAAAATCTTAAGCCTGAATTCTATAATTTCCTAGTTCTACTCTCTACTCTGATCACTGAGGTAGCATTATTACTTTTTAAGTGCAAAATAATCTCCTAATACCTGGTATCTACAATGCAGGTCTGTTCTCCTAAGCCATGAAGAGCAGTAAAAAGCAAAATATGTAAGCCTCTGAGGGGTTTTTACCTCTCTCAAGCTGTCTATACTACTCAAGAACAACTCAGCCTTTACTTGGAAGCACTTCAAATGGCTTTCTCCAATCAGTTCTCAGCAACAGAAGTTTCCCTTCATCCACATCAGCTCTTAGCATAAACTAAAGACCCTGTTTGACTCTAGTCAGCTGATTTCAGCCCAAAGCAATGACTGTTCTCTTCTGTCTCTATTTTTCTGTTTCTGTTTTCCAGCTCTGTTGTCTTCTCATCTCTGCCAATCCAAATCAATAAATATTTATTAAATACCTACTATGTGCCAGGCACTATGCTAAACACTGTCAGGCTCTGTCTTCTGGCTTTTGCATACAGCTTCTTATGTCAGCCTCTACATTCTGATTCCTCAGTTCTCTTTTGCCTGTTCAAAGACTCTCTTGCCTCAACTCACAGACTCCTTATCTGTAATGACCCACTGCTCACCTAGTTGAGAAAACTAAAATCATCACTTTTGTCACTCATGCTAGATATAGTCAATGTAGAATTAGCTCATGGTGCCCCAAAATGTTTCTTGTTTTTGATGATTACACAGAACTTCACAGAAATAAATATATAATTCCTAAAAGCAGTTACTTGTAAATTAGCTACTGGAAAAAATATACTACAGCTATTTTAATGTTTTCAAACAAATGTATTTATTTTTTATTGCCATTAGTGCTGGTTAGTATAGTTTTTTCCGAGGAGGCTGCTTTCACTCAATTCTTCTCAGGTGTCTCTCCTCAAATACTTATATCTAAAGGGTTGCTTCGCTTTCAGGTCCCTCAGAACTGTTTCATCTCAATCTACTTTCCTCTGTGTTGCTCACATAAACATAAAGTCTTTGGCCCCTATCAGTAAATAAATTATCTACAATGGAAGAGGTAGTATCTTACATACATACAGACAGACAGACAGATAGATAGGTATATACATATGGATACAAACATATGAATACAAAGCTACCACAATAAAAATCACTTAAAAGTTTTTGAGATAATTGAGACAGTTCAGGTAAAATAATTTTTTTGTTTTTGTTGTGTCTTTGCCTGAATTATAGTCTTAGGAAAATTGTAAGGGACCATGCTCCATTTTCATAATGTAGAGAAAAGTACATTCATCATGCCAAAACAAGAATTTGATGCTTAGTAATCATCTGTACATGTTTCCCTGAACCTTTTTCCCCCCACCCAGGAGCATGAAAGGCTCACCTTTGATGGAGTGATGCCACTTATTTGTAATGCTAAATTTTGCTTGCATCTTCATAGCATCAAGGGATCACCTATCAGTGGCTTCTTTACAAATGAACTTTTCAAGTCCTATTACATTATAAGGAAGATGCTGTTCAAAAAAAACAAAACAAAACAAAACAAAATAGTTTACTGATAACGTCTGAGTCTTACTAATGCTCTATAGAAGCAACCTTATCTAGTGACAAAGGTTGGTTCCCAGAATTAGGCTGTTTTTTCACGGCAAATCTCAGGTAGAAGATCAATGAGGCAGGGTTTTTATATTGCATTTTTCTCCCTTATTTCCCTCTATGTTATTCACATTGTTTTTGTTTTTCTCTTAATACTTGGTCTCCCACATCTTTGCTAACTGATACTAATGAAGATTCTGAAGCCGCCATTAAAACACACACACACACACACACACACACACACACACACACACAGTCCAAATAAAACCTTCAAACTTCAGGGAATTATTGGGGGAATAAGGCGTAAAGAAGTCATTTAAGAGGTCCAGAGCAGAAGATATCTCTAAGAATTTGGAAAAACAGACAAAACTTGTGTCCTCAGTAATGTTTATAAGATCTAAATCTGTCCATGATTCCTGCAACAAGGAAGGGAATAAGCATTTAAGCACCTACTATGTGCAAGGCACTGTGCTAACCACTTTACAAATATTATCTCATTTGATCCTCATAACCACCCTGTGAGGTAGGTCCTATTATTAACTTCATTTTAGAGTTGAGGAGATTGAGTTAACCAGAGGTTAAATGGCTTGCTCAGGGTGACATAGCTATTTAAGTGTGTGAAGGTAGATTTGAATTCAGTTCTTCCTGATTCCAGGTCTAGCATTCTATCCAGTATACCACTTATCTTCCTCTAGGTCTAGATCTTCCTACGCCTGATCTGATGCATTTAATTATAGCTATTCTATAATGCTCCTATTAGCTATAATTTCTCCTATTCCTTTTTTATTTGTAGGTGGTTTGGGGAAGGTCCAGGCACTGGAACATTAGTCTATATTTATCAGCCAGGCTTAAAGAAAAGTAAGTTACTGGGGAGTCCTGACTTCATTCATTCATTCCACAAACATTAAATAATTGTCAACTTTGTATAATGTGTTGTAGTCAAGCACAGAGATTTTTTTTTCCTTTTTTTCTGTACTGGGCTTAAAGCTTTGCTACTATGGGGAACTCCCGGTAACAAAATTCCTACCAATATAGATCTGCTACTTTACTGCAAATGTTATTCTTAGAGAGTTACCTGGGGTACCAAGAAGTCAAGTGACTTGCCCAGAGTCACTCAGCCAGAATGTATCAAGAGGCTGAAATTGAGAGGAGGTCTTCCTTGTTTTCAGGATCTATCTGCTATACCACATTGCCTTTCTTGGTATAAATGTAGTACATGAGAATAGAAATAGTCTTTCACAGTTGTGTTTTATTTACTATCAAGTATTAAACCTCTTTGAACTTTAAATTCCTCTTCTGAAATATGGGGATCAATAATGCCCTTCACTCCTGTAAGAAGAAAATGGGATAATTTATCAGAAAGTACTTTGTAAAGTAAAAAGTGCTTTGTAAATGTAAGCTCATATAAATTCAGCATAATATAAAAAATTAAACATTTATTAAAAATCATCTATTTACCCTTTCCTTCTTTTATAAAATACAATCAGTATTGGGTTAAAATCCTCATATATTGAGTATAACTAAAATGTGTTTATATTGTCTTGGTTCCTATTGTGACATCAAACGTTTTAGAAAAACTTATGATATAGTATATACTAAGAAATTCCAATAGCCTTCCTGAAAGTAAAGCATTTCTTTTGTAGATGGTTAAAAAAATGTCACCAAGACCCTAAATTCACAAGTTTGCTTATGTTTCTTTTGGGCTTGTTATTAACCCTTGCTTTTATTATGTCTTCTTTGTGGAAACCCATCCTTCTATGTCTGGGGAAATATCTATAAATAGCCATATTTAAACCACAGAATTATTTCCTTCACAAGTAGAATTTATTCTTTTATCTTTCCAAGGTATCAAAGCAAGACTCTTAAAGCCTGACACCATTAAGTCTTACTTTTTAACACAATATTTTCTTGATTCTACTATTGTTGGAATGTGACTTCATTGATGTGATGAGCTCTGAGTAAGGCAATTCTTTCACTCATCACTCCTTCTGAAGATTGGCACATTCTCTGAAACTTAGAGTCTGAATCTTTTGATTCTATTTATTAAATCAAAATAACAACATTAATGAAAGCCATCTTTCAGAATGTGATATTTCATTTTTTTTAATAGCTCTAAATAATTTACCACATTTTTCAGAGGTTATCTAATCAGTATATATATTTGTGTGTGTGTGTGTGTGTATGCATATGTATATATGTGTATATACAGAAATATACATATGTATGTATCTATGTCTCTTATGAAATGTACGCACAAATTTGTGTATATATACACATATACATAGAAAATATAACATTTATGATACACTGAGGAATATACATAATATACATATGTGTATATGATGTACAGATAATTTGATAATTATGCATAATACCATATATACACACACACACATACACATACATATGCATATACATAAAGACACTCACAAGTAACTAAGTTGTGTAGTGGATAGAGTACTGGACCTAGAGTCACAAAGACATGAGTTGTCACAACCTCTGTATTATTTAGTTTTATAATTTGTAAAATGGGAATAATAGTAGCAACTTTTGAGGATTCTTGTGAGTATCAAATAAGATAACACTTTGCAAAAAGCAGCTACCTTCTAGGATTGCTATGAGGATAAAATGAGTAATATTTATAATGATTTGCAAACCTTAAAGGTTAATATACATTACAGATATTATATGTTTATATATATATGTGTGTGTGTTTTTACACAAATGCTTATCTATGTACACACACTATATGTATATATATATAATGTGTGCATGTACGTGTGCATATATACACATAAATATATATATTATATATATGCATACTCAAGTTTCTAACCCACTTGCCGCTTTATTTTCAATTTTTCTGAATACAGAAGAAAGAAAGAGAAAGGCCAGGCCAGATGGAAGGAGAAAGAACAGAGAGATGGGGAGAGATTTTCCTGAGTTAACTGGGCAAGAATTAGCAGAAAGGGGAAGTGGTAAAGAATTAAAGCAGAAATCTGCAAGTGCCAGACAGAAAAAAGGAAAAACAATCTCCCTGAGGAAGAGGTAAGGAAATAGGACAGAGTCCTCAAGCTAATCGTCAGGTATTTCTAAAGATCCAGAATAGTTTATTTTCAGCCTGCAATAGGTTGGATGCAGTAGGAATGGGAAAAGAAAAGGTAAGCAATAAATGACCTTGGACATCTTTGAACATAGCTTCCTGCATCTTCTGAACATCCATATTACACATTCCCTTTTCATTCCTTTAACAGAATTTGTCATTTTAATTATAGGGAGGTCTTATCTACTCTAAAAGAAGATCCTTGAGTACAAGAGCACTTTCTATTCCTCACTGTATATGTTGTTACATATCACAGTGCACTTGCCTGCACTTACTAAGAATTCAATAAATATTGAAAATATATATAGGAAGTTGGTTACACAATGCATCCTACCATTTCTGAATGTGGGGCATTCTTTCTTTTTCTTCTATTTTCTTTTTTAAAATGCTGTTCTTAGATACCCCTTCCCCCAAATTTACTTATATCCAGCAGAACAGAAAAGAGGATTCTATGTGAAACTACAAATATCCATTTCCCATTGCTAGCTTAAAAAATCAAAGTAAATTATACAATATGCATACCACATCCTACTCTCCTAAACTACGCTATACTATAGAAAATAGATAACACAATATAACGTAATATATAAGAATATAACATAATTTTATGAAACTTTTAAAGTTACTTTTCTATGATTCCTTATGAGCTTCTCCCTGTGAGTTTTTGTGCATTTAAAAAGAAAAGTTACAATGCCCTCCTTTTTCACTCCACTATAGCTAAATGGCTAATGACACTTTTCCTCTGAACTGTCCCCACTAATCCAATTCACTGAGTGAAAGGGGGAAAAACTGTAATAAATAATAAATACAGTCAAGCAAAATTAAGCCACACCAAAGCCATGTTCATATATACACACATATATGCACATATATCTGCATGCATCTTGTGTCCAATCTCTGTTAGGAAGCAGATAACATGCTTCATCACTGATCCTCTGGAGACATGGATGATCATTTTATTGATGAGTGTTCTCAAATATTTCCAAGTTATTTTTCTTTACACAGTTTTTTCCTTGTGTAAATTGCTGTCCTGATTCTAGTCACTTCACTCCACCAAGGATTTTCTGAAATATCTCTTTTGTCAGCGTAAATCGTACAATAATTTCCATTACAGTTTTATGTTATAATTTGTCTATCCATTCCCCAATTGTCTAAGAGGCAAACTAAGACAATCCCATAGATTCTTATTCCTTTCTTTTTTTCCAACCTTTTAATCTCCACTTCAGGGTCAAGAAGTTCATTTTGCTTGTGATCCCTCTTTCTGGTAATTTTTTCCCTCTTAATTCTGTGTTCCCCTCATTTTTCTCCCTGTTGAGTTTGATATATTTCTGCAACAAACTCTGTGTGTATATTTCCAGCCCTCCTTAAGACATTTGGGATTATAAAGTGGGTTCAAGTGATTCCCATTTTCCCTACTCCTTGTTAAATTTTTGTTGCACACTCCATATGAGAAATGGCAAGCTCCATCCATTTCTGCCTCATTTCTATATTTGTGTTATATTATCCTATAACCTCTTCCAATTTTTAGAATAAATTTGTCTTGCTGAGTTTCTCTGAACTCTTGCATTTATATCTCAAAGTTCTTACTTACCTGTGATCTTTTCATAAGAAATGTTTGAAAGACCTCTATTCCATTAAAGATCCATTCTCCCCCTTTAAGATAATTTTCAGCTTTTCAGGGTAAGTTATAATTAGTTCCTTTTGGAACATTGTATTACTAGTTATCCTCTGATTTCTCATGGAAGGTACCAGATTTTACATGATTCTAAGTGTAGGATTGTCATTTTTTTTTTCCTGGATGCTTGCAATATTTTTACTATGACGTAGAATCACTAAATTTTTGCTATTGCATTCTTGGGACTTTTAGAAATGTTAGGTTTTTATTGTTGTTGTTTGTTTTATTTTCAGGAAGTTCAGTGATTCTTAAATTCTCTCTCCTTGAATTGTTTTCCAAATCATTTAAAAAATTATGTCTATTCAACAGATTCAGTGATTTCTGTTTTGTCCATCCTTAGTTGCAGAAATTCCATTTTTTTGGGTAAGGTTTACAACTTTTTTTTTCTAAGTTACTTATTCTCCTTTCACTTCTTTACGCCAGGGTTTTTATGCCATTATTTTTAAAATTTCTTACTTCATTTCTCTGAGGTATTTACGCAGCTCTTGTGGAAAAATAGTTTTCCCATAAATATCTGCTTGCAGTTGGTATGTAGTTAGATTTGCAATATTTTTTTGAAATTTGTGTGTGTGTGTGTGTGTGTGTGTGTGTGTGTTTCTTTTCTTTACCTACAGCTTTTATTCCTGAATTGAGACTTTTGTCAGGTCAAGTGTCCACCCCTTGCTGCATTTTGGGTGGAGTGAACTTTTTTTTATTTAGTATTTTATTTTTCCCCAGTTACATGTACAAACAATTTTTACCATTCAGTTTTAAAACATTGAGTTTCAAATTCAGTCCATTCCTCCCTTCCTACTCCTTCCCCCTCCCCTACCCCCCCACTGAGAAGGCAAGCAATTCGATATAGGTTATATATGTGTAGTCACGTGAAACATTTCCATGATAGTCATGTTATGAAAGAACACAGACCAAAAAAAAGCAAAACACCTCAAAAGATAATGAAAGTAAGAAAAAAAAAAGTATGCTTCAATCTGTATTCAGATACCACCAGTTCTTTCTCTGGGGATGGGTAGCATTTTTCATCTTAAGTCTTTCCGAATTGTCTTGGATCATTGTATTGCTGAGAATAGCTAAATCATTCACGGCTGATCATCTTACAATACTGCTCTCACTTTGTACACAGTACATTTCACTTTGCATCAGCTCAAGTAAGTTTTTCCAGGTTTTTCTGAAAGTATCCTTCTCATCATTTCTTATAGCACAGTACTATCCCATCATAATCATATACCAAACTCTGTTCAGCAATTCCCCAATTGATAGGCATCCCCTCACTTTCCAATTCTTTGTCACCAGACAAGAGCTGCTATAAATATTTTTGTACATATAGATCCTTTTCCTTTTTGTTTTTTTATCTATTTTGGGATATAGACCTAGTAGTGGTATTCCTAGGTCAAAGGGTATGCATGGTTTTATAGCCTTTTGGCATAGTTTCAAACTGCTCTACAGAATGGTTGAATCAATTCACAACTCCACCAGCTGTGTATTAATGTCTTATTTTTCCCACACCCCTCACTATTTGTTGTTTTTCCTTTTCTGTCCCATTAATCAATCTAATAGGTATGAGATAGTACCTCAGAATTGTTTTAATTTGCATTTTTCCAATCAACAGTTAATTAGGATTTTTTTTTCATACAGCTGCAGATAGTTTTGATGACTTCATCTGAAAACTGGTCATATCTTTTGATCATTTATCAATTGGGGAATGGCTTTTATTTTTATAAATTTGACTCAATTCTCTAAATGTTTGAGAAATGAGGCCTTTATCAAGAAACTTGCTACATTTTCCCCCCATAGTTATGACTGCTAAATGTATTTCCCTCCATCCCTCCTCACCTTCTATTCTCTCTTCCCTTTCACCTTCAAAAGTGCTAGCAAAGAGATCCCAGTAATCTCCTCCTGACCAGTTGTCTGACCCCCTTACTGTCTGTGGGCTGAGAGATCAGGAAGCAACTGCTGCCACTGCTGATTTAGTGGCTCCCAAGGCCTGTTCCTGGTTTGCTGGGGCTAGGGCTATGCTGGGCCTGGTCTGTGCTGGCACAGTCTGTGTTGGAAGGTGCTCCTCTCCCATCCTGGTGCAACAGACCATTCCTGCTGGACTTAATTGTTTCACTCCATTTTTTGTGTGTTCTGCTGCTCTGGAATTTGTTTAGAGTCATTATTTAAAAGTAGTTGGAGGATATTGGGGTAGAGCCCAGGCAAGTCTCTGCCTTTACTCAGCCATCTTGGCTCCACCCTTCCTAGAGTGAACATTTGTGCTTGGTCGTTTCCTCACTCTTTTGTGTTCCTGGGCTGATTGTCACTTCTATGATTTCGTCCTTAGTGATAAGTGAGGTTCAGACTGCTGAATGTTTCAGGTTTTTTGTTTTTTTTTTTTTTTTGCTTGGAATCTAGGAAAACAGTCTTAGTCTCAGAGCCTTTGGCCTGGGTTTTCTTATCTGTTGATCCTGGGCTCCCAATGTCTTTACTTTGGGTGTTTCCTACAACACTGTACTTTTTTTAATGGGGACTTCTGCTCTTACTATGTCAGATATAGAACATTGTAGCCTCCATATGTCAGGTCTTTAGCGCTGCTGGTTGATGATTACTCTCATTTTGCTTGGTAGAGAATTTGGGGGAGGATTGAGGGAAAGCCTTTCGTTTCATTTTTGTGCTGCTATCTAACTTTTATGTTTAGTTCTCAGAAGCTGTTGCTCTATGGGGGAAGGTTAGAGAGAATCTTATTCTCATTCGATTTGGCTTAAGGAAGGAATAACATACACACTCAATTGGGTATGGGAATCTATCTTACCCTACAAGAAAATAGGGGGGATGGGATAAGAAAGCAGGGGGATGAAGAAGGGAGGGCAGATTGAGGGAGGGGGCAATCAGAAGCAAACACTTCTGAGGAGGGACAGGGTTAAAAGAGAGACTAGAATAAATGTGGGGCAGGATAGGATGAAGGGAAATAAATATAGTTTTTCACAACATGACAACTATGGAAGTGTTTTGCATGAGTACACATGTATAACCTATATGGAGTTGCTTGCCTTCTCAATGAAGGTGAGTGGGGAGGGTGGAAGGGAAAAATTCTGGAACCCAAAGTTTTAAAAACAAATGTTAAAAACTGTTTTCATGTACAACTGGGAAATAAGATATACAGGCAATGGAGTATAGAAATCTATCCTGCCCTACAGGAAAATAGAAAGGGAAGGGGATAAGAGAAGTGGGTGGGGGGAGATAGAAGTAAGGGCAGATTAGGGGAAGGGGTATTCAGAATATACACTGTCTTGGGGTAAGAGGAGGGATGAGATGGGGAGAAAATTTGAAACTCAAAATCTTGTGGGAGTGAATGTTGAAAACTAAAAATAAATAAATTAGTTAATTAAAAAAAAAAAGCAATATAAATTTGAGTTCCAAATTCTCTCCTTCCTCCTCACCCCCTCCCTGACCCACAGAGAAAGCAAGTATTATGGTAACAATTGGACTTGTGAAATCATGCAAAACGTATTTCCATATTAACCATATTTCAAAAAAAACCAAGAAAAATAAAGTGAGAAAATTATACTTCAATTTGTACTCAGAGTTCATCAGATCTTACTTTCATTATATCTTAATGGTAGATATTAATGATTATAAAAATAAAGAAATAATAGTCTAAATAAATTAATTTATTTAATAATACAAATAGAAACATGATTCTAAAGGACAAATCTTCTAATAGTTGTCATTTTATATTGAAAGCTTTACATTGACCATTCAACCACAGATAGGCTGTTTAACAGTCCAACCACAGAAATTTTCTCTCATGTAAATATGGAATTATTAAAAGGTAAACAAAATATTATTTTGTTAGAAATGAAGTAAGAGGTTTGATTTATGTATTTATTTTAACAATAATAGGCATTCTTTTTTCTTTTAGCACAATGTTTTCTTTCTTTTTCATTCTATGTTTCTTATAGTAGTAGATTTCTTCCTTAAATGTTTCCTTTTGGTACTTAGAAGTCTATCTTTGTACATCATTATTTCTCAATATGTTTGCTAGTCAGATACCAGACACTATTTGTTTACTTTTATCTTAGTTTTCAATTTAGGAATATTCTCCTAAGTCAGAGAATAACTGCTGCTGTAGTGAAAAGAAGGAAGACTGATGTACACTCATGCAGTAATGTTATCTGGCCACAGTCCATACTAGGGGTTACATATTTAACAGTTGCAGAAATATTAGTCATCTCTACATATATTTTAGTCAGAAATAGTTTCAGATACAGTAAGAAAAAAATCCAAAGTGAAATTGACTAGGAAGATCTAACCATTTTGTTTATATAAATGATTATTTGTATTCATATAACTATTTCATTATTTTACTTTCTTACTAAATATGGGGTATTAGTTTCAGATTAAGTATAATAAGTTGCATAATTTGGAAGATTTCTTAATGATGTCATATAGTCCTTTGTCTGCCACAGGAAATTGAGTGCGTAATATAAAGGAATGCTAAATTCTCCAAAGCTACTTTATCTTCTACTTACAAACATAAAGTCAACAGATACTGTTGAAGTACAGTTTATGTGAAGGCTTCAAACATATTACATTTAACTTTCTCTGTAATGGTGTTTAAGAGTTGAAAGGAAGCCCCTTTGATTCACAGTACATATGGCAGAGTGAACTCAGCATTGATAGTGAGTTTCTTTTAAAATTATTTGTTATTTACTTGCTTTTAACATTCTTTTTGTAAATTTGAGTTCCAGCTTCTCTCCCTCCTTCCCAAACTTCCCTCAACTACTGAGAATGCAAACAATGTGAAATCAATGACACTGTGAAATCATACAAAACATATTTTCACATTAACCATATCACAAAAGAAGAAAGAAAGTGAGAAAATTATACTTCAATTTGCATTCAGAATTCATCAGTTTTCTGTCTGGTGGCAGATAGCATTTTTTATGTTGAGCTTTTTGAAATTGTCTTGAATCACTATTGATTGGAATATTCAAGTTTTTTACAGTTGATCATCATTATGACATTGCTATTACTGTGCACAGTAATCTCATGGCTCTCCGTACTTTATATTGCATCAGTTCATATAGGTCTTACCACATTTTCTTTTTCTTAAACTGCTCTCATCACTTCTTATAGCATGAGCACTCCATTTCAATCATATACTGCAACTTGTTCAGCCATTCTCAAATTGATGACTATCCCTTCAAATTCCAATTCTTTGCCACCACAAAAAAAGAACTGTTATAAAAACAATTTTTGGTACATATATGTCCTTTTCCTTTTTCCCTGATTTCTGTGGAGGTATAGATCTGGTAGTGGTATTGCTGGATCAAAGGGTATGCACTGTTTTATATAGCCCTTTGAGCATAGCTCCAGATTGTTCTACAGAATGGCTGGAACAGTTCACTACTCCACCAATAAATTGTTAATGTGCCTATTTTCCCTTATTCCAGCCAACATTTGTCATTTCTGATAGGAATGAGGTAGCACCTCAGAGTTGTTTTATTTTGCCTTTCTTTAATCAATAGTGATTTAGAGCATTTTTTTTCACATGACCATCGATATCTTTTATTTCTTCTTCTGAAAACAGCCTGTTCATATCATTTAACCATTTATCAACTGAGGAATGGCTTTTTTTTCTCATCTGACTCAGTTCCCTACGTATTTGAAAAGTGAGACCTTTATCAGAGAAAGTTACTATAAAATGTTTGATATTATTTCATTATACATGTACCTTTTAGCAAAATGTAATTTCTCTCTCTCTCTCTCTCTCTCTCTCTCTCTCTCTCTCTCTCTCTCTC